>NC_052349.1:63316318-63616318 GCF_009727055.1 Benincasa hispida
GCCACCGCCCCCGCCCCCACCCGGCCAAAGCGCTACCGTGGGGTTCGCCGCCGCCCCTGGGGGAAATACGCCTCCGAGATTCGGGATCCTGCTAAGAGTGGCGCACGTGTGTGGCTTGGCACGTACGAGACTGCTGAGGACGCCGCTTTGGCTTACGATCGAGCCGCTTTCAGGATGCGCGGCTCCAAGGCCCTTCTTAACTTCCCTAACCGCATTGGCTCTGGCGACCCCCCGCCGCTTAGAGTCTCTCCTCGGCGCCGGGAACATGATAATCATAATCATAATCATACCCTTGTGCCTTTGGCTCACGGCTCGGCTAAGAGAAGAAAAGGCGCGGCTAATAAAGATGCTCAGCCGGAGTCGAGTGTGTTTCAAGTGGGGCCCACCCAGATGACTATTTTGCCACTTGGCGAGCAGCTATTGGTTAGCTAGTTCGTGTACTTGAATGAGTGCTTGTACCGTTACTTCGGTACAAGTATTAATTGATAACGTAGAAAATTAGAAACTAAAAACAATTTTATTTTTCCCGTTGGTGTATATATATATTATAATATCTAGTAAATAATCGAAATTAAAAGTTAATATATTTCCATTTTATAATATGTACAAGTAAATATATTATCTAGTTATTTATTTGTAGAAAGTATTTATTTGTTGGACTTTCTACATTTTTTAATTACGTTACTAAATAAGTTAGAAGTAGACTTTCTTTATATTCATATTAAAGGAGTTCAAATTTTCAAACGGTAAACAAGAGTTGTTAGAAAAATATAGATTAAGGTATAAAAATATAAGTCAGTCGGCTATTTCACTCTTTGTTCTATTCAATAATATACTTTTTGGTGTTATTTTATCAATTATATATTCACTTGTTAAAAATAAATAAATATATACATACAAAATAGAAATGTGTGATTAATTAATTTAAATCAAATTGAGGTTCTGAGCTTAATTTCATGCTTATATTAACCCTCTAATTCAACTATATAAAGAAATTCATTCTTATTGTTGAACTTCATGTAACTTATGTATTAGGTTTCACAAAAGTTGGACTACATGTGTACCAAGTTAAGTATATTAATCTCAGATATTGACACTCCATAGTTTGATTAGGAAAGTAAATTGAACTAATCTCCCATGTTTTTATGTTTACATTAACATTATATATACAACAATTATAATTAAATGAAGTAAATCACTCTCACTACGACATAAGATATTAAGTATAAGTATTTTTTTCCTATTATATATATAATCTAAAACATATATAATAGGTTTAAAAATACTTTTGATCCCTAAACTTTCATGGAAATAATAATTTAGTTCTTGAACTTTAGTTTGTAATATTTTAGTCTCTCAGTTTTGTAACAATTTAGTCCATAAACTTTAATATGTAATAATTGAATCTCTATACTTTCAATTTTGTAACACTTTAGTCTCTAACATTAAAAAAATCATCAAAATTTGATGTCAATTTTTATTATTTTACAATGTAGACTTTGTATTTAATAAAAGATATTGAATTTCTAATCAATTTATCAGTTTACTTATATAAAAGCTCTCATTGAATCTTCACATTAATTTTTCTACGATAGGGATTGAACGGTTACAAAGTTGAAATTACATGATTAAATTGTTACATGTTAAAGTTTAGGGACTAAATTGTTACAAAACTGACCGTACAAGGACTAAATCATTATAAATCAAGATTCAGTTTAGGAACTAAAAATGAATTTTAATCTATATATTCCAATTGCACTCACATCGTGAAAAAAAAGTCATTACTTAAAATTAGAAAAAGAAAATAATTTGTTAAAAATATTTTTGTAATATAATAATGTGGGTAAGCAATTCAACCTTCAACCTTGAAAAGAATTAATAGTTTAGATTTATTCTCTCAACTAATATTTCGATTGGCTTGTTCCATCTTTAATCTTCCTAGTTTCAATAAAATAAAATTAACTTTTCACAAACATCTAAAGCTAATATCATACGGGAGATTATTAAATTAATTTAATATTACCTTCAGCCATTTTTTTTTTTTTTAAAGAGATCTCGTTTAGTAATCATTTTATTTTTTATTTTTTAGTTTTTGAAAAATTAAACCAATTAACTCTATTTTTCTTACAATGATTTGTATTTTTTTAAAAAATATAATGATTGAATTCTTAATCAAATTTTTAGCCAAATTCCATAGACAAAACACGAGTTTTTAAAAGCTACTTAGTTTTCAAAATTTAGCTTGGTTTTTTGAACCATTGGTAAAAAATAGATAAAAAAAAAGAACAAATTTAGATGTCGAAATAGAATTAATAGACTTAGTTTTCAAAAACTAAATTTCAAAAACTAAATGTCAAACATGGTCATAATTGTTAGTTTAAAAAATACTAATTACATTGATTTTTATTTTTATTAAATTATTATATAAATTTTGTTTCCTTGACATCCAAATATTATAGAATCAGACAAGTTATCTCGTGAGATTAGTCAAAATATGTCTAATTAACTTAGACACAGAAGAAAAGACAATTGGCATGATGTGGTTAAACAGTTAAACAAATTAGTAGATATACCATTAGCATTTTATTAATAAAGTCAAGCAATAAAGACTCAAAAGAAACATCAGAATTTTAATTTAATTAAAAGTTTTGGGGACGAAGTAACTATTATTTATTTTTCTCTTTTTATGTTAAGTTTATTCATATTTTTTAATAAATAGCTTTTCATAAAAGGATTTATTTTTAATGACACTGTCACATTGAATTTACATCATTTTTTTATTTGTAAAATCAAACAAACAAATTTGATTCTCTCTTATTTACAACTGCGATTTAACCTTTTTTTTTTTAAATAAAAATAAAATGTAAATTAGAATGACTAAAAAATTAATGTTTAATAATATGTAGTGACGCAATTTGATGACATAAGCAATATGTAAGCTGGGCCTCCCTAGGAGGAGGAGACAGTGATGCCCCTCTCAATTTCTCAATTCAATTATTTCAATCAATTTCAATAATTCATTGAAGAGTCAATTTTCGAATTATTTTCCAATTAACAATTCATTGGAGGTGTCACAATTCTTCCCAAGTTATTTGTCTTTAGAAATAAATATAGTATTTATGTTTACGATATGTCGACTGATATATATATAAATGGGATTTGGACTTGATGACACTTTTTTAGTTTTCATTTTGAAAAATAGAAAATAAAAAAGAAAAAAGAAAATAGCATCTCATGCCCAACTCACAAGTATACATTCCTTAATATACCTGAGAATACCCTCAAAATTAAGATCTCCCCTTTATCTGTAACTATATCTTTGGTTTTCTTTTTTAATTAAAACTATCTAAATATCCATACCCATGTGTTTCAAATATACAATACATTATCCATCTATTATTTTAAATTTTTTAAGTTTCAAATCAATGATTAAGATCATATCCATTTAGCAACAAGAGAAGGGGATGAAGGAAAGAGATGACGTTACAAAAAATAGAGCTTTTAAGGTCTTTCAGTGATAGAATGGTGCATTTATCCTTATCATTTATGGGTCTATTCCTTTGATTTATGTCATATATTTTCTATTATACTTTCATTATATACCTAATGTACATATGATATGATTTGCCTCTTTATATTATCTATTTGTTGACAGAGCATAATTGTACTGATTGATTACAATCAATAAAATTATTATAATTTTCGTCCCTCGACCTTATTATAGTGGAGAATAAGTCAATGTTGGAAATGGTAAACAAATCCCTATCTCTCACATTGGCTCATCTCTAACTCATTCGTTCACTAAACCTATTACTTCTAACTATCTTGTATACACCTTTTATCTCTTGACGTTTAATCAGTATAGCTCATCTTTGTCATGACAATAAAATATTTGTTGAGTTTCAATCTACTTTCTTTCTTGTTAAAGGTTATTCTTCTAGGTAAGCTTGACGATGGTTTATACAAGTTGTCTTCCATTTTGGCTCCATCTAACCTTCCTTCAAAGACTTATTTTTTTGTTTTTCTTTCTGTTGTTCAATCTGATCCATATTGGCACATTTGTCTAAGACATTGAAGGAATAAAATTCCATAGTCGAAGTGTGTGAACGTACGTGCCAATGTAATTCAATTTGAAAAACTCGAAAAAACAGAGAAATTATAGAACAAGATAAATATTTATAAATTACAGCATGCTAACGCCTCTCACAAACAAACAAGTCATGAACAAGGGGACACCACCACTTGGTTTCCTTGCTATTAGTCACGAATAGAGGACATCACCACTTGGTTTCCTTGCTATTCTCCAGATAAATAATCAAGGATCTGTGGGCTCCTTAATTTGGTAGGGAGAAGTGATTTTGTATGAGAGATGTTTCTCAAGAAAGAAGATGAAGAATATAGAGAAAACTTTTTCTCTTCTGAGTGATCTATGTATTGGATTGAGAACTTCTCAAGATGAATCTGTCGAGGTTGATGCCCTAAATCTCGTGGGTCCTGTAGTTTGTAATTATAATGTACAAACGATTTATTTATTTAATAAAATCTGAGGAATTTTATTTGACATTTAGTTGCATTAACTCACAAAACCAATAAACTAATATCTGAGGTTATCTTCTGTAGCTTAAACATGTATGTAGAGACATACAAGTGGATTATGTTTAAGTGATAACCTAAATGGTATGTAGAAGATGAATAAGGCTAGATACCTTATCCTAGTGACACTACGAATACAACCCGCTTTATAGATGTTACAATTGTTGTAAAGTGCTACAAATGATTTGATATTGATGATTCATGTAGAGACATGTGAGCAGGAGTGTTCTATACAAAAGGGTTTGTATAAGACCGAACCATGAAATAAATAGTCTCATTATATAACACCATTGACAATAGAGACTTACATTTCACCTGGATGACCATAAGTGACATGACCTGAATCCTGAGTGAGTTGTAAACTCCTGCCTATGAAGGTGGTTCTTTGATTTGTATGCACTCATGTTATGATCTTCTACATCCTAGGTCTTCCCGTTCCTTCGTGAGAATCGCCAGATTACCGACTCAATAAGCCTACCATTTTGATGATTCATCTGATTAGGGAGTTAGGAACACAGTTACACAAGACGAAATTCACTCATTCTTTAATGTCGAGGTAAGTAGATAGATTGCTCCCTTAAGGGCTGATTCCAGGGCTTTAACAACGTAGTGCCACACCCTCTCTTTGTCCGAGAGGGGTTTGGTCATAGTTGAACTATGACTTATTGTTCATTAGAGGGATCAGTGGTACTTAAGGAGTTAGATGTAATTACAAGGGCAAAATGGTACTTTTGGCTCAACTGTACTTGCGAGCAATTTGTGAAGGGTCATCACATTGTTGACTAGTTATATCCAATGGACACAGAAATATAACTGTAGTGCGAAGAGTGCAGCTGCTGGTTTTTAGTGGAGTGATCGACAGTTAATGGATATTCTATAATTTAATTAAAGAAGTTTAATTAATTATTCAAGTACCATTGGAGCTTCAATCTACAGGTCCATAAGGTCTCCCCTGTAGCTCAATTAGGATTATTGAGAAATATTTGATACATTATAATATAAGTTTATTTGAGCTTTATTTGAATATGATTCAAATGTTAATTATTTGAATTGGATTCATATAATTAAATTTAATATAAATTTAATTTATATTAAATACCATATATTATCGAGAGAATTCAAACTATAATTATATTGTATTTGATACAATATAAAAACTATAAGTTACGTGTTATATTTGATATAACACAAACACACACACACACACATATATATATAATTAGTTATTATATAATTTTATTTTATTTAAAAACTATATATTTTATTCATTTTAAACTAAGGGGGGAAGTTACAACTTCCCTCCCCTTAATTCTCTCTATAAAAAGATCATGGGAGTGGAGTTGGAGAAGTTAAGTTGTCCTCATCCAAATTCAAAGAAAGTCTGTGATTCTCATAAGGATAATCCCCAAGAATTTTTTTTCCTCTCATCTCTAAATTCTCCCTCTCCCCAATTTGTCAAAGAAGCCCACAACTCTTTTTGTAATTCTCAACCCCTTAAGAGAATACAGAAGGTTCTATTGTGGTGGTGTTCATTATTAAACTTGGTTGATTATTGTGTTCATGATCCTAAGGAGTGATCCAAGGCGAGTTCATAACCAGTTGGAGAGGAAATTCGTGAGGATAGTGTCTTCAAGAGGTTAGTACAAATAAAACCTTAATTCTTTCTCTAATGTTTTTAAGAAGCATGCTGTAAAATTAAGTAATCTTATCTTAGAATGCATGATTTAGGTTGTTCTGTATTTTTTAGCTTTATGTAAGATTGAGAATTGGGATGATCCGACTTCTGTTGCGGACCTCACGGTTCCTTTAGAATCTCCTCCTTCCCATTTTACTTGAGAGTGAGTTGGTTGGAAAATGAGTTAAAACTCCCCTCCACTGACTCACAATAACTCCCAGTGGGAGTTATTATTTTGAATTTAAATAAATTATATATTAAATAAAATTTAATATATAATTAAATAAATATTAATTAATTAACTACTAAATTAAATATCATATATTTAATTTAATTCGAATCATATCCAAATAACAACCTCTCACATAACCTATTATTTTAATATGAATCTTATTCATATTAATTATAACCTATAGTTTTAATATGAATCTCATTCGTATTAATTTTAACCTACAGTATTATATAAATCTTATTCATATAATTAATATTTGAATCTTATCTCTCATACATTATAAAGTATAATTTTAAATCTTATTTAAAATTAACTTTATGTTATAATGTATCTATATACATTATATTAATTGTATAAGATACAATTAATTCTTGTTTTACCCTTAGTGAACTAGCAAAAGGATCTTGTGGACCTACAGATTAGAAGCCTCAATGATACAAGATTAATTAATTAAACATTTTAATTAAATTAATTAATATTCATTAACTGTAAGTCACTTCAATAAAAACCTATAGCTATAATCTTCGCACTATAGATATATTTACAACTCTTGTAACAATTATATGTAACAATTACAAAGTGGGTTGTATCCTTAGTAGCACCAGGATAAGACACTCAACTTTATCCATATACTACAGAGCATTTAGGTTATTATTTAAACATGATCCACTTGTAGTAACAATCACATACATGTTTAAGTTACATAAAATAACCATAGATCATAGTTTATTGGATTGAATGCAATTTAAATGTCGAATAAAATAATACTTTATTTTATTAAAATAATTCATATAAAAAATTTATAAACTACGAGAACCACGAAATTTAGGCCACTAACCTTAACAATCTGGTTGCTGCTATTTTGAAGCAAGTTTTAAGTCATTTGTCTACTTCTGTGCCTTTAGTGAATGAATTTTGTAACTCCTATCAGTTATCTAAAAGTCATAGACTTCCTTTTTTCATTACAAGAAACTAAAACTTATGAATTTTTTCAATTAGTGACTTCCTTTTTTCATTACAAGAAACTAAAACTTATGAATTTTTTCAATTAGTGCACTCTGATGTGTGGGGTCCTTCCCCTCAAAATTCAATAAACTAAACTTAGTGTTTTCTTTTGCTTGTTGATGACTTTACTCGTTTCTCATGACTTTGTCTTCTTAAAACTAAAGATGAAGCATTCTCTTGCATTCTTCAATTTCAAAAACTAGTTGAAACTCAATTCAATAAGAAACTTAAGGGTCTCTGAACTGATTAGGATGAGGAATTTCATCGTATTTTCTTATTTAACTGCAAATGATATTATTCATCAATTTTCTTGTTCTTACACTCCTCAACAAGATGGAGTAGAAAGGGAAAATAGACATATTATTGAAATTGGCTTGTTTTTGCTTGCACACTCTCTTTTACCTTTGAATTTTTTTTATCTTTACTTTTCAAGCTATCGTTTATCTGATTAATTGTCTTTCTACTCCAATTCTTAGATATGCAAGCCCCTATGGAATGTTATATGACAAATTTCCTGATTATCATCTTCTTCGGTGCCTTAGTGTTTCCTATTTTCCATTACTCCATCCATACAACTCTTATAAACTTCTTTTTTCGTTCCAAAAGTGTATTTTTTTCAACTATAGTGTTAATCACAAGGAATATCTTTGTCTCGGTCCTTTATATGGGCATTTATATGTTTCTCGTCATGTTGTCTTAAATGAATTTGTGTTTCCTTATGCTAATGCCAATTTTTCCTTTGGTCCACTTAAACAATCTTTCCCTGATCACTCATTTTATTCCTTGGTTCCCTTTCCCATTTTACCTCCTCCAATATCATTTGAATCTTATTCTCCTATTTCTTCTTCTTCTCAATATCTTTTCCCATTTTCTCCTTCACTAGTACAGGCCCCTAGATTTACTCCACCTTCTCCAATAGTGACTACTTCTCCCTCCATCTCTATTCTAAATTAGATTTATTTATGGGTTTATTTCTTTGATTTATATCATATATTTTCTTTTATGCTTTCAACCTATACCTGAAGTACATGTGGTGTGATTTGGCTTTTTATATTCTCTATTTGTTGGTTGATCATAATTTTATTGATTATTACAAGCAATAAAATTAGTACAATCTTCTTCTCTATTCTTTCTCAATTTATGATTCAGAAGCTTAGAGATGAAAAACCACAAAGTATTGACTATGTTAAGTTTTACACTTGCCAACAAGCTGCACACCGTTAGATATTGTAACTAAATTTACCTTCACCTTCACCATTAACTTAAGCTTTTGAGTCAATTGGTGATTTAAGATGGAATCAGAACAGGTTGGTTCAGGATGTCCTGTGTTCAAGCCCCTTGCATTATTGTTTCTTCCCCAATTAATATTCATCTCTATTTGTTGGGCATTCTTCATATTTCATGCCCACAAGTGAGAGGGAACATTAGATGATATAATTAAATTTATGTTCACCCATTAGCTTAAGCTTTTGGGTCAATTGGTGATTTAACTTGGTATCAGAATACGAGGTCCTATGTTCAAGCCACTGCAGTGTTATTTCTGAAGGATGCGTGAACACCCGTGCGGGAGTGGATTGTAGCCCAATTTTATTTTTATATAGAAACGGGGAATTCAGATGAGGAAAACCAATCATACGCATTTTAAATTACACGCATGCTAAACATAGAAATTAGATAAAATAAATGTTGGGATTGGTATCCTAATTCTCCTAGTAGTCTCATAGTTTGTAAACACTTTGTAAACACATTGTTATTAATAAAATAAGTGTTATTTTTTAAGCTTTTACTCAATCCAATAAACTAAAATCTGTGGTTATTTCATATAACTTAAGCATGTATGTGGAGACATACAAGTGGATCATGCCTTAAGTAATAACCTAAATGGTCTGTAGTATAATGATAAAGGAGAGATACCTTATCCTGGTGACACTATGGATATGACCCGCTTTGTAGATGTTACAAGTGTTCTAAAGTGCTACAAATGGTTTGATCTTGACCATTCATGTAGAGACATACGAGTGGAGGCATCCTATAAAATTTTTTTGTATAAGACTAGACCACGAAATGATTAGTCCATTTATATAACGTCGTTCATAATTGAGACTTACATTTCACTAGGATGACCATAAGTGACATGACCTTAATCCTAAGTGAGTTGTGAACTCCTGCTCATGAAGGCGGCCTCTTTGATTTGTATAGGTGAGAGTGGCCAGATTGCCAACTCAACGAGCCTATCATGTTAGGATTCGTCTGATTGGGGAGTTGGGAATTCAGCTACACAAGATGAAATTCACTCCTTCCTCGAAGTAGAGGTTAGTAGATAAATTGCTCACTTAAGGGCTGATTTCGGATCTTGAACATAGTGATCACACCCTCTTTTGGGAAGAGAGAACTCAGTCATAGTAGGACTATGATTTATTATTCATTAGAGGAATCAGTGGTACTTAAGGAGTTAGATGTAACTACAGGGACAAAACGGTAAATTGGCCCAGTTGTACTTATGAACGATTTGTGAAGGGTCATCGCACTGTTGATTGGTTATATCTAATGGACATAGAAATATATCTGTAGTATGAAGAGTGCAACTGTCGGTTTTTAGTGGAGTTACCAATAGTTAACGTGTTGGGTTTTATGTCCTAAAACACACAGTTTGTAAAATGATAAATATTTTCTATAGTCAATAAACTTATTATTGATTTTATAAATTGTATACATGAAAGTCTAAATCCAATAAACTAAGACCCATGACTATTACATGAGTACTTGAACTTTATGTGGAGACATAAGAGTGGATCAGGTTCGAGTAAATAGTCAAAATGATCTATAGTATATGAATAAGGTTAGGTACCTCATTATGGTAACACTATTGGATGCGGCTGCGACCTACTCTGTAGTTGTTACAAAGAGTTGTAAAGTACTATATACGAAGTGATCCTAATTCGTACATATTATGACATGAGGAGTGAGAGTGTCCTTATGCAAAAGATCAGACCAAGAAATAAATCACTCTTACTTTATAACGTTGTTTACTGTATAAGACTGACTATTTCACTTAGATGACTTAGGTAACTCAATCTTAATCCTAAGCTAACTATGAACTCCTGTTTATTTGGGATTATCCTTAGATTTGCATAGGTGAGGGTTGGCTCAACAGTGCCGGCTCAATCAGCCTCCCATTTTAGGGGTAAGACTGAATAGAAAGCTGGGAACATAGGGTGTAAGATGGATATCATGCCTACCCGATTTAGGGATAGAAGAAAGATTGTTATCTCAAGTACTGAATTCAGGTCTTGAATAAGAGGTCGCACCCTCTCACTAGGCTAAAAGAGTTTTGGTTTAGTGATTGGATCACAAACCAATTGTTCATTAGAGGATCAGTAGGAACTTGAGGAACAAGAAGTAATCTCGGGGGTAAAACAGATATTTGAGCAAGTCGTTATTACGAACAACTTGTGAAGGGTCGACGTACTAATTATGGTTAAATCACGTGGACATAATATATCTACAGTGAGGGAAATGCAACTATGGGCTTTAGTAGGGTGACTCATTAGTTAACGAATGAGGGTTAATTTGGTTTAATGAGTTTAGCTAATTAATCTCGGATTGTTGGAGCCCATGATCTGTAGGTCCACGAGGTCCCCCTACTAGCTCATAAATGGATTAGCTCTAGAGTAGCGTGCTAAGTTAATTTGAAATGTTCAAATTATAATTAAGGGAATTAGTAATTATATGAGATATAATTACGTGTTTAATTTTGAGAATTAAATGAAATAGGAGAATTTATATTTAAATGAAGGTGGATTTGTGTAAAAATTAATTTAATATTTGATATTAAATTAACTAGAATTATTTAAATTGTTTAAATAATTATTTATTAATTTTATTAGAAAAATTAATTTTGTAAAATTAATAATTTTTTTTAATTGCATAAATGAAATTGTTTTTTGAAATCAATTTGAAAAGTTGGAAAAATGAAAAACACATAAATGGAATTTTTTGTTATTCCATTATCACCTTCATTAGTAGCTCACACGAAATCCATTAATTTGCCTTCAATTACTCCAAGCATGAGCTGCACCTCATGCAACTATCTTCCTTGCATGATGATCTGCAATATATTGAAGAGATTAAAGTGATATTGAGGCATGCAATCCATAGAATTTTAGTTGGAAATTCGTGGTGAAGAAGGTGTTCTTCAACCAGATTGCTACTGTGAGTACTTCTAAAAAAATCCTTAATTCAAGCTTGTTTTGATTCCTACAACTCAATCCAGAACACCAAGAGAATAGTGAGGAAGATCTTGAGGTGGTTTGCAATAAGTTTTGGAGAAGATTGCAGCTGGAGATAGAGCTTTGAAGTAGTTCTACAAAGGTATGTCATGAAACTCACTTGTTTCTGCAAGAACATGCTTTATATTTTGCCAAAATTAATGATTTAGAGTGCTTAATGATCCTTGTTGCTTCCGCTGTTTCTGATACAATCTTTCAATTGGTATCAGAGCATAATATAAGCATTCAATTCGGTTTAATTTTGGTGTGGTGGGTGTTTTTTCATGAGGTATATGAAACTGATGCACTGATATAGTTTTTTGAGATTTGGCATTTAATTTCTCTTTGATTTCTCAATTAAATTTGTAATTGGCTCTTGTTTAATGAGCTTATATGTGTTCTCAAGAGTCTGTAATTTATTTGGAGTCATTAGAGTTGAAATTAAGTTGTAATTAAAGAAATAAGTGAAGATGGCCGAGCTTCTGTTTCCAATATTTCAGCTTCTGCTCAAAATCTTCATTGAGGTTCAGATACTAAATGATCGTTTAGTTCCAGGTGTTACACGATGTGAAGAAAAGCTAAACAATCATATAGCAATGGGTATTGGTCATTGTGATGTTGGACGCTAAACAATCATGTACCCATGGGAACTAAACGATGCGTTGAAATGCTATACAATAGCACTACGCGATCGTTTAGCTTTCCGTGGGAACTAAACAACGCTTTGGAGGTGCTATACGATGACACTACATGATCGTGTAGCTGCGGTGATGAAGTACTATGAGATGTCAATAAGCGATTGTCTAGCTACGGTGCTAAGTGATGCATTGAATTTCTATGCGATGGAACTAAACAATCGTGTAGCTACGCACTGAATGATGTGATGAAGTTCTATGCGATGGAACTAAGCAATAGTGTAGCTGCGGCGGATACTGAACGACAAGAAGCACTGGGTGATGGTGTTAAACAATCGTGTAGTTCTACCCGAGAGCTAAACGATTGAACTATGCGATAGACAAAAGTCACTAAGCGATCGTGTACCTCTACCCAACACAAGGCGATGGCGTTAGACGATAGCCTTCAGCGTTACACGATCGACTTTAGCAAGATTTTGAGTTTGGACTGAGAGCAGTCAGTTCGACCGGTTTTCTCGAGGTCCAATCTGGTTCAGCCTCAGAGGGTTTTTGGCTGGTCCTGTTCTGACTTTGTTGGTCCGATTCAGACTTATTCAGCCTAGTTCAAGATGCTTGGGTTTCGTTTGGAGTGGTTCGAGCGGTTCAAAGACGGTTTTGAAGCTGTTTGTAATAGTTAGGCTTCTATTTGCTTGTTTATGCCAATTTTGAAACCATATCGGTCTATATTTAATTATTTATGTATTTGATGTATGTTATAATTAAATAAATCTTGTATGTGCATACAATATGTCATTTAGATTTAAAATCCCATCATAGAAAGCATGTTACATGCATTGAAAGTATGTTATAATTTGTTATAATATATAGTATGCATGTTAGGGTTTCTTATATTTAATATAAGTACTATATTAAATATTGAATGCCTTTATATATGTTATGGATGTTTAATATGTCTAAAGTTTTATAAGTTGTTATAAAATAGGGTTAGACATTTAAAATCCATAAAGAACACTTGCATACTCATGTAGGTTGACCACTTGTTTTAATAGTTAAAACTTATAAAATTTGGTTACAAACTCATATCGATTCATAAACCTATCTAAGACTGGGGATACTTAAGTTGACGGTCTTTGAAACACCTCCTACCTGGGGACTATGGCCGAAATTATTGAGCGTTGCTAATCGATTTTATGAGCATACGTGAGCGATGTAAGGTAATAAAATGGCTTATCACCTAGACATCGTAGGTTAAAATCCAAGCATTATACTTGGATAAACCACATAGATTTAGAGTTGTTTTTATTAGCTGGAAAAACCTAAGTATAAATCTACCTGATTAATAGAACACTTCAGTGGTAGTTTAATAACTTCTATATGATAAAGGTATTACAACACTTCAGTGGGAGATTAATAACATATACGATATATTATTTTTAGCTCTCATGTCTCTAGGAGTTCACAATCGAGATTTAAGCGGTACTTCGTATCACGTTGGGAGTGACCTCCATACGGAAAATATTTTTTAGCTTAAATCTAGATTGCGGTGAATAAGGGGAAGTTCAAACATAAATCAATTATTCGATATATAGATTTCAACTGCCACGTCATCACATAGTTTACACCATGAGATTCATATGACGCTTCGTGTCACCCTGGGAGTGACCTCCATACGGAAAGTGTTTGTATGAGTCAATAACAAGGTAAACGGAGGAAGTTGTTTATAGTAAGTGGGTGAAGGATATGTGTCAATATATCCTGCAGTCTCTTCCGTTAGTTTGGACCGTGAGATTCCTATGTTGTGCCTGCTGGTTTGCTTTAGGCGGTCCTTGCTAGTCGTTTAACGACGGCTATCCCCTCGGAGGGTTGTAACATAGGATTCGGAACAACTCAAACTCCAAAAATGGATAGGATTTCTTAAGTTCATTCCCAGTCTCGACTCTCCATTTCGGTAGCATAGTTGGGACCGACCTCTGACGTCTTAAACCAAAGGGTTACACTTACAGAATTATTAAGAATGTTAGTAATTTTTGACCGAAAACGATAACTAAACGACTATAGGAATAAGAGTTATTCTAGATACTATAGAAATAAGAGTTATTCCGGAGATAGTGTTTGGTCAAAATTGTTTGCTTTAGTGAATGAGTATCTGACTGCCCCTCGGTAGCATATATTCTGACTCACTAAAGTATCATTGCAAATAAATAATGGTTATGGGTACATTATTACTTTTTGCTAAAACTTGATTTTGGATTTAGTTACAATTTGCTAATTTGAATTTGTTTAAATTTTATCAGAATGTCAAATTCTTCTAGAATACTCACTTCTGAATTAAATAACAGTAAAATCAAAACAACAAACAAATTACTAGCAGTTGATTACACCAAAGGGGTTTTAATAGAGGATTGTCCTCTATCTCCCAACTCATCTAAAATTTTGAATTATATAGATGAGAATGCAGAATTCGAACAACAAGATAAATATGATTTACTTGTTATCGAAGCATGTTTAGTAGAAAATGATAAAATATGGATAATTAATTCAGGTGCCGCTAATCATGTTTGTACTATCTCACAGGAAACAAGTTCCTGAAGATAGTTGACAGAAAGCGAAACAGTCTTTAAGGTAGGGACCGGAGAGGTTGTTTCAGCTAAAGCAGTGAGAGATACGAAGTTATTTATAGGAGATAAGTACATTTATTTGAAAAATGTGTATTACATTCCTTCTATGAAAAGGAATCTAATATCTATCTCTTGTTTGCTAGAACAAAATTATAAAGTTTATTTCGAAAATGATGAAGTGTTCGTCAATACAAGAAGTACAAAGATTTGCTCTGTAAAATTAGAAAATAACTTGTATATGTTAAAATCAACTAAGGTTAAAGTCGTATTGAACATAGAAATGTTTAAAACTGCTGAGACTCATAAGAAAAGAAAATTTTCTCCAAATTCCTATCTTTGCCACTTAAGACCGGGTCATATAAATCTCAACAGGATTGAGAGTTTGGTTAAGAACGGTCATCTAAATAAGTTAAAAGACCATTCATTATCACCTTGTGAGTCTTGTCTCGAGGGTAAAATGACAAAAAGATCTTTTTTTCTAGAAAAGGTATTAGAGCCAAAAAACCCTTAGAACTGATTCACTTAGACCTTTGTGGGCCTCTAAACGTTAAGACAAGAGGAGGATATGAATATTTCATCAGCTATATAGATGATTATTCCAGGTATGGGCATATTTATCTAATGCACCAAAAGTCTGAAACTTTTGAAAAGTTCAAAGAGTATAAGGCTGAGGTTGAAAATCAATTAGGTAAAAAGATTAAAATACTTCGATCAAATCGAGGTGATGAGTATATAGACTCAAAATTCCAGAATTGTTTGGCTGGCTTTAAGAGATGGTGAGTAGAATTTCTAGCTGACGTTAAGAGATGGCTGACTTCACAATTCCAAATAAAATATTTGGGAGAAGCACAACATATTCTTGGAATTCAAATAGTTCGGAATCGCAAGAACAAAACATTAGTATTATCTCAAGAATCTTATATAGACAAGATGTTGTCTAAGTATAAAATGCAAAATTCCAAGAAAGGATTGTTACTTTTCAGACATGGAATTCACCTGTCTAAGGAACAGAGTCCTAAGATACCTCAAAGGGTTAAGAAGATGAATCGAATTCCATATGCATCAGTAGTAGGGAGTTTAATGTATGCAATGTTGTGTACTCGTCCTGATATATGTTATGTCGTAGGAATAGTCAGTAAATTTCATTCCAATCTTGGATATGATCATTGGACTTCTATTGAACAAGGGGCCTCACCCTCTCACTAGGCTGCAAGATGGAATTCACGCCTACCCGATTTAGGGATAGGAGAAAGATCGTTCTCTTAAGTACTAAATCCAGGTCTTGAACCAGGGGCCCCACCCTTTGAGAGAGTTTTGGTTTAGTGATTGGATCACAAACCAGTTGTTCATTAGAGAATCAGTAGGAACTTGAAGAACAAGAAGTACCCTCGGGGTTAAAACAGATGTTTGACCCAACCATTATTACGAACAATCTATAAATGGTCGACTTACTAATTATGGTGAAATCATATGAACATAATATATCTACAGTGAATGAAGTGCAACTATGGGCTTTAGTGAAGTGACCCATTAGTTAACGAATGAGGGTTAATTTGGTCTAATGAGTTTATTCAATTAATCTTGGATCGTTGGAGCCCATGATCTGTAGGTCTTCGAGGCTCCCTTACTAGCTTGTAAATGGATTAGCTCTAAAGTAGCGTGATAAGTTAATTTGAAATGTTCAAATTATAATCAAGTGAATTAGTAATTATATGAGATATAATTACGTGTTTAATTTTGAGAATTAAACATAATAGAGGAATTTATATTTAAATATGATTTAAATATTTGAAGGTGGATTTGTGTAAAAAATAATTTAATATTTGATATTAAATTAATTAGAATTATTTAAATTGTTTAAATAATTATTTATTAATTTTATTAGAAAAATTAATTTGTGAAATTAATTTTGTAAAATTAATAATTTTTTCAATTTCATAAATGAAATTGATTTTTGAAATCAATTTGAAAAGTTGGAAAAATGAAAAACACATAAATGGAATTTTTGGTTATTCCATTATCACCTTCATTAGTAGCTCACACAAAATCTATTCATTTGCCTTCAATTACTCCAAACATGAGCTGCACCTTATGCAACTATCTTCCTTGCATGATGGTCTGCAATATATTAAAGAGATTAGAGTGATATTGAGACATGCAATCGATAGAATTTTAGTTGAAAACTCGTGATGAAGAAGGTGTTCTTCAACCAGATTGCTACTGTGAGTACTTCTAAAAAATCCCTTAATTCAAGCTTATTTTGAGTCTCACAACTCAATCTAGAGAACCAAGAGAACAGTGGGGAAGATCTTGAGGTGGTTTGCAATAAGTTTTGGAGAAAATTGCAGCTGGAGATAATTAATTAATCTTTTTCTTTAATAACCAAATTGAGTGGGAGGTTATTGGAAGTTTTATAGTAACTATGAGATAAAAAGAAAATGGTTTTCCAAAATTCAAAAAAGTTGATAATGCATTCGGATTAATCTCACAGAAAGGCTATCAAGTAAAAGTATTTTACTAAACGATAACATATAGAGCATACACGATCGGGTGCCGAGTTTACTATACGATAGTTACTCGTTTACTCGTTGCTACAAGATCGAGTAGCAAGTCTGTACGATAGGCTTCTTCTAATTACCCGATTGAGTATCTAGTCTATAAGATAGACTTCATCCATCTCCCACTTACTCGATCGTCTACCTCCTTTATTCCTCTATCCAAAGTTATACAGAGCCCACAACTCTTGGATTCTCACACCGAGAATACCAAGGTAATTCTTGTGGTGGTGTTCTAGTTCCGTTTGAGGTATGAGGATCGAGTTGAACTTGATTGTGATCGAGATTCATCCAGTCATTCGTTAAGATCGAGTTCTGATCATTGCATTCGAGTTCGTGCTGTTGAACGAGTTGCTGAACGATCAAGGGATACTTGAAGAAAGGTTCTTCAAAGGTTTGCATACTCTATCCCTTGTTTGTTCATTTAAAGAAGCATACTATAATTTATTGTTTATGCATAATCTGTTCTTTTGGACTGTAATGTTTTGAGTTCTTTCTCAATGGAACTTGGAACGAACCGCTTCTGCTCACTGGATCTCTATTTAGAGTTCCTTCAATAAAGGCTTGAGTAACACCTACCCTTGAAGACTAGTCTCTTTCGTATATCTCCTCTCTGGCCATGAACTCGACGATCTCCCAGGAACTCCTTGGAACACGAAAAACCAAGAAGCACAACAACCCCAAAAACACACCACCATAATGAAATCTCTGTATTATCTGAAGGTTGAGAATAAAAAAGAGAGTTTGTGGGCTTCTTGTTCTTAATTTTGACAACGGGAGAGGGAAAGCTTCTTGAGAGATATTTTTGCAGAGAAGATTTTACACTACGGAGAGGGAGAGTTTGTATTCTACATAATATGTGAAGAAGAAGATAAAACCCATTTTATCTCTCCCTTCCCTACTCACACGATCAAGAGAGAATTAAGGGGAGGGAGTTATTAAATAACTCCCTCCTTTTAATGTATTAATTTCAAAATAAATTTTAATGAATTAATTATATGTGTGTGTATATATATATATATATATATATAATAACCAACGTACTCTATATATATATACACATATTGTTGGGAATGTCCTAAAATTCGTAGTTTGTAAATATTAAACATATTCTATTCATAATAAAGTTATTATTGAAAATTTCTATCAATAAAGGTGTTATTGAATTGCATTCTTTTATAAATCCAATAAACTAATCTATGGCTATAATATGAGTACTTAAACTTTATGAAGAGACATAAAATAGGATCAAATTTTAGTATATAGCAAAAAAAGTCTATAAGTATATGGATAGGATTGGGTACCTTATCCTGGGGACACTATGAATGCGACCCTCTTTATATATTGACACAAACAATGTGATCCCAAAATCATTCATGTAGAGGCATGCGAGTGGGGGCATCCTATACAAAAGACGTTTGCATAAGATCGGACCACGAAATAATCATTTTTCTTTATAACAACTGTTTACTATTAGAACTGACTATTTCAAATTCGATGACCTAAGGTAACTCGATCTTAATCCTGAGATAAATATGAACTCCTGTCTATTTGGGATTATAATTTAATCTGCATAAGTCAGAGTGGTTCAACATCACCGCTCAATAAACTTCCCATTTAAGAGGTAAGACCGGATAGATAGCTGGGAACATAGTTTTGCAAGACGAAATTCACTCCTACCCGTCTTAGGATCAGTAGATAGGTTGTTCTCTTAAGTACTAACTCTTGGTTTTGAACAATGGGGTCCCGGTCTCCTATAGCAGAGAGGGATTTGGTTTATTGGTTGGACCATAAACCAATTGTTCAACAGAAGTTCAGTGGAGACTTAAGAAGCAAGATGTATTATAGGGCTAAACGGTAATCTTGGCCTAGTGTAAACACGAAAGACCTGTGAAGGATCGACTTACTGATTATGGTTAAATCAAGTGGACAAAAATATATCTATAGTGAAGAGAGTGCAACTATTGAACTATAGTGTTGTGTCTTAGTAGTTAACTAATAGTGATTAATTCTGTTTAAAGAGTTTAGCCAATTAATCTCAGATCGTGGAGCTCATGATCTGTAGGTCCATCTACTAGCTCGTAAAAGGATTAAACCTTATAATAGGGTGTTAAGAGAATTTGGAATATTCAAACTCGATATAGGGTTTGGATTATTATATTTGATATAATTGATGTTTAGTTAACGAATTAAACATTACGGTTTTAGAGAGTTGATAATATTTAAATATAATTTAAATATTTGATGAGATATTTTATTATTTTAATATTTGATATTAAATTAAATTAATTAAATTGGTTTAATTAATTTTTCAAATTTAATTTATTAAAATTTTGAATTTATGAAATTCAAAATTATGAAATTAATTGAATTAAATTTTTTATTTATGAAATTAAAATTGATAAGTTTTATTTAGTTAAAATTAAATTAAATTTTAAAATTAAACAAGATGAAAAATTGATTGAAAGTGGGAAAGCCTAACTTTCCCACTATTCAATCCACCTCATGCCACTAAAATTCAATGGAATTTGAAGTGGCATTTTCTTGAGCAATCTGATATGCTGATAAACTCTTATAAATTGAAGTTTTGAACTCCATTTAGTTTTCATGCAACTAGAATTTTGAGATTCAAAACCAGAAAAACCAGAGTTTTCTTCCCTTATTCAAACTCTCAAAACTCATATAAAATTATTCTCAATTTAAGTTCCACCACTCAATCTAAAACCTAACGATAGTAGAGAAGACTTTGGTGGCGGTCTACTGTTGAGATTCAAGAAGAAATCAGAGAAGAATTCAAGCAAATCGATGGAATCTACAAAGGTTTCGTACAATAAACCCTATTTCTGGTTTTTCCTTGAACATGCATGTTTTTCCTTTAAAATTGATATAGTTAGAGTGCTTAGATCCTTAATAGCTTCCATTTGTTGAATGTCAACTCCATCACATATAACCTATAGTTTACATTATATCAAATATAATATAATCTATAGTTTAATACTCTCTCATTTAACATATAGTATTTAATACGAATCACATATTAAATTTAACTTATAGTTTTATATGAATCAAATTCATATAATTTAAATTTCAATCAAAGTCGAATATTTATTTTCTCTAAAAAAAACTTTATATTATATTAATTATATCATATATAATTAATTATTTCAATTAATTTAAACTATTCAAATTAATCCAAAATTAATTCGATTCTCATTAATCCCAGTCGAGCTACCCAGGGGACCTTATGAACTTATAGATTGAAGCTCCAATGGTATTTGATTAATTAATTAAACTCTTTAATTAAATTAACCAACTTCTATTAACCGTCGGTCACTCCACTAAAGATCGACAACTGCACTCTTCGCATTACAGATATATTTTTGTGTTCATTGGATATAATCAATCAACAGTGTATTGACCCTTCGCAAATTACTCGTAAGTACAATTAGACCAAAATTACCGTTTTGCCCCTGTAATTATATCTAACTTTTTAAGTACCATTGATCCCTCTAATGAACAATAAGTCATAGTCCAACTCTGACCAAACCCCTTTCGAGCTAGAAGAGGGTTGATGCTACATTGTTAAAGCCCCGTAATCATCCCTTAAGGGAGAAATCTCTCTACTTTCCCTAACAGTAAGGAAGGAGTCAATTCCTTCTTGTGAAGTTGCATTCCTAGCTCTCCAATCAGACGAATCCCCAAAATGGAACGCATATTGAGTCAGCAATACTGACCACTCTCATCTATGCAAATCAAAAGACCGCCTTCATAGGCAGGAGTTCACAACTCACTTAGGATTCAGGTCAAGTCACCTATGGTTATCCTAGTGAAATGTAAATCTCTTCTATCAAAGGTGTTATATAGTGAGACTATTCATTTTATGGTCTGGTCTTATATAAACTCTTTGTATAGAATACCCTCGCTCACATGTCACTACATGAATGATCAGGATGATGTCATTTGTAACACTTTACAACAATTGTAACAACTACAAAGCAGGTCGTATTCGTAGTATCATCAAGATAAGGTAACCAACTTTATCCATCTACTACAGACCATTTAGTTTATCACTTAAACATGATCTACCTATATATCTCCACATACATATTTAAGTTACAGAAGATAACCTTAGATCTTAGTTTATTAATTTTTGTGGGTTAATGTTACTAAATGTCAAATAAAATGCCTTAAGTATTATTAGATAAATAAATTTTTTGTACAATACAATTACAAAATACAAAACCCATGAGATTTAGGGCATCAACCCCAACAATTTCCTCCCCATATTCATTTTCACTTGTTGGTCTTCTTTATATAATTTCAAACCCACAAGTGAGGGGGAGCGTTAGATATTATATTAAATTTGCCTTCACTTATTAACATGAGCTTTTGAATCAATTAGTGATTTAAGATGATATCAGAGTAAGAGTGATCTAGGGAGGTTTTGTGTTCAAGTCCCTATAATGTTTATTTCCTCCCCATTTAATATTGATTTTCACTTGTTGGACATTTTTCATATTGCAAGCCCACAAGTGAGGGATATATTATTAATACCATTTTAAATCACCAACTAATATTCAAGGTTAATTTAATTATGATATCTAACACAAGGCAAAGACTTGATGTGCAAAGAAGAAAACGGTGAAGGACTAGTGGCACAGCCATTGGATGACAATTGCATCACTTCGAGAGATCACCTAATAATCAACAAAATAATGTTTTTAATGTTGATGGTATTAAAGGGGTTCAGCCTAAGATTAGTGTGTCAACGAATGGGAGTGATGGACAAGGGTTTATGGAAGGAGGCAGAACTGCTAATATGGCTATAACAAAGGTGGTTGGAGTGTACAAAATTTTTTTGCCATAACTTGTTGGTTCTGTCTTGTTCAGCCTAAACACCAAAAGACCTTTCAACAGGTCACATGAAGCATGAGCCTAATTCATTTATCCAAGATTTGCATTCATTGAACTGAAGTTTTCATTTTAGTTTCATTAGATTATGGTAGATTCTTAGCTAATACTATTTTTCTGCTAATTTGTTTTCAACACAGAGTATCTGGTTGCAAATATAAGGTAATTGCATTCGCTCAATTTAACCAAAGAACATTGAAAGGCATATATTAATGGATAACCGTCAATCATCCCACCATTTTGAATACATGGTATTTTCACCTCATATTTATGATTTTGTTGTGTTGCAGTTATATGTACGATTGTGTTGTGATTAATGGATATATTAATGGATACCTCATATTTATAACCAAAGAACATTGAAAGGCATATATTAATGGATACCTCATATTTATGAATACATGGTGGACTTGAGTTGGTGTTGATGTAAATGTTGACTGGATGTGTTGTAGCTCAATCTCTAACACTTGATCCTCAGGTTCTCTCTTGGCTAAATGGTAGAAGTCTTGGAAGAATCTTTATATCTTCAGGAGACTTTGTCTTCAAGGAGGGTGGAGTTTTAGGAGTATAGGAGTCTTCTGCTAGTTGGTGAAATCCCTGGGCTCTCTGAAATATAGAATTGTTGACCCCTAGAGCTTCTCTATTTATAGAGTTCTCAGGTGAGCTTCATGGGCTTGGGCTTGGTTGATCCATGGTCCTGCTCTTGAGTCCAATTAGTTAGATTTGGGCTTGGTTGATCCGTCTGATTCATAGGCCCAATTTGGATTTAGGTTTGATTTGACTTAATTCAACCTTATTTGGGTTTAGAGACTTTAACATAAATAATAATAATATTAAATTGGACCAAGTTAATTTTATCTAATTCAACGGTCATGATGAAACCACGTGACGTCATCAAAATCTGTTTCAACTTCAATTTGGGACACATGTCAACTCCTAATTGGTCCCAAATTTAATAATTTAGACTTTTATCATTACTCCTAATTGGTCCCAAATTTAATAATTTAGACTTTTATCATTAATTTAATAAACGATGTGGCAATTTGTGGTTGGTCCAAATTTTCTCCTTCAACAAACGCCCCTTTTCGAGATTTATGCACATATGTAGCTGGATGAATCTCGAAAAACATAAAGTTGAAATCGACAAGTAATTTATTTTTTACCTCGATATGTTCAAATAATCAAACTATGAATTTAGTATAGAAGTTTGATTAAAATTTGTGATAAAGTTTAGGACCTGCCAAACTTTAAGAAAAGCTTCAAGATTTCGTCTCCCAATTTATTTTGATTTGGAGACAAAAACTGAAAAAAATAAATTAAAATTTTGAAATATATCCAAAGTTTAATTTAAGAAAAATTTCAAGCTTTATCCCCAATTTAATTTGATTTGGAGATAAAACAATAAAAAAATTGAATTAAAATGAAATTTGGAGTATCGCCAAAATTTTAATTTAAGAAAAATTTCAAGTTCTATCTCTAATTTAATTTGATTTGGAGATAAAAACTTAAGAGTTTACATTTTAAAAATGAAAATTGGAATATGGCCAAATTTTTAATTTAAGAAAAAATTCAAGTTTTATCTCCAATTTAATTTGATTTGGAGATAAAAATTTAGAAGTTTGAATTTAGTATGAAATTTTCAATATGGCCAAATTTCTAATTTAAAATACTTGAGACTTTATCCCTAATTTAATTTGGCTTTGAAGATAGAAGGCTAAATTTGGATGAATTTGATATAAAATTTGGAAGATGCTCAAATTTTAATTTGAGATTTTATCTACAGTTTAATCTCAAAGTTCAACAATTTGATTTTGAATAAAATTTGAAATATGTCCAAAGGTTGGTTGAAGATAAATTTGAGGATAAAATCTGATAAAATCAAATTAAACATGGAATTTATTTAATTTTTTTTAAAAATTTTAACTTAAAATTGGATAGAACCAAATTAAGAAATCTAATAAAAATCTAATATTTTAAGTCAAATCTTTATTTGATTTTTATTTCCTAGTATTTTAGGAACTTGGGAAAACTTTATAAATAGAACCTCAAACCCTTCTATTATCCCATCTTCTCCTCCTCTTCTGAACTTTCCTTTCTCTTCTTTTCCTCCTCTTCTTTCTTTTTGTTTTATTTTATTTTTCTTTTTTTTTCTTTTCTAACTTCCATTAGATGTGATTTATTATTAAATCTCTTTAAAATTTTCTATCACTTTTTTTTTTAAAAATATATATATATATATTAATTTACTAACTTGCCCCCCTTTTTTTTACAGCTAAAAACAGAACGGCAAGTGGCTCAAGGAGTCGCAAGCCCGATCTTAGTTGGTGACCTAAAGATGCTATTTTAGGTCCTTGAGGATCTTGACACTCAATTGGCTTTAATCTTAGTACACGACCTGAGGATTCCATCAATTGGCTTTAGTCTTTAACTCGAGCATTCCGTTGGTTTCAAACTCAGTGCTCTAACGGCTCTGATCTCCGCCCCTTCTTTGACTCGAACATTCTGTTGGTTTCTAACTCAGTGCTCTAATTGAAAGAACTCTTATTAAAAAGAACTGTTGAGCGGAAGCAAGATCGTTCCCAACCCATTGTGAAAGAACAAAACATTTACAAACATACAAGAACATTTATGATCATAAAGTAAATTACAACATGCTTTTCATTTAAAAACAAACGGGAATCGAGTATAATACCTTTGAAGAACTCTTCTTCAAGTATTCCCTTGATCTACACCAGTGACGCGTCCTAGCAAACTTGATTACGAGCACAAACACAACGAACAACCAGTTCGACTCACAAACTGTTAGATCCTCAAACCCAATCGAATAAGATTCGATCTTCGACCCTCGAACAACAACACTCGACACTACCACTCGGTTACCTTGGTATTCTTGGTGTGAGAATCCAAGAGTTGTGGGCTCTGTGTGAATTTGGTAGAGGGAAAGAGGAAGTATACAATCGAGTTAAACGATCGAGTAGGTGGGAGAAAGGCTTCAGTCTATCGTATAGACTGGGTACTCGATCTTTCAGTAAACGAGAAGTTGTCGTCGAGTAAACTCGCTCGTCGTTTATTCTTTCAAAAGCTATCGTATAGCTCTTTCTTTTGCTCAATCGAATGTAATGCGATCTTTAAAAAAAATGAAAACCATTTTTCACTTTTATTCTTCAGTTATTAAACTGATTGTAACTTCCCACTTCACGGTTAAAGAAGAAACAAATAATTATCTTATAATTGTTTTTATTATAAATAAATATAATAACTAATTTATCATATTTTATTTATAACCTATACTTTTAATATCACATCATATGTAATATATAAACCATAGTTTTTTTCTCTTTTATTTAATATAAATCATATTTATATTAATTCCTTCAATTAATGTATCTAATACATCAAATCAATATATCACATATAATTAAATTAATTTAATTATATCCTATATAATCAATTTCCCTCTTGTTAATTTGAACACTTCAAAATAATCCAAAAACTGATTCTCAACTTGAATCCATTGAGCTACCAAAGAGACCTTATAGACCCGTAGCTTGAAACTCCAACAGTACGTGAATAACTAACTGAACTCTTTAATCACAATATCTACCATTCGTTAACTGCTGGACACTCTACTAAAGACAGATAGCTGCACTCTTCGCACTATAGATATATTTTTGTGTCCATTGGATATAACCAATCAACAGTACGATGACCATTCACAAATCACTTGTAAGTACAGTTGGGCCAATTTACCGTTTTGCTCTTATAGTTACATCTAACTCCTTAATTACCACAGAATCCTCTAATGAAAATTACATCATAGTTCTACTATGAGTGAACACTTCTCAGGCTATGAGAAGGTGCGGGGCCAAATTGTTCAAGCCCCGGAATCAGCCCTTAAGGGAACAATCTACCTATTTACCTCTGTTTTGAGGAAGGAGTGAATTTTGTCTTGTGTAGCTGAGTTCCCAGCTCCCCAATCAGACGAATTCTCAAAGTAGTAGGTTCGAGTTGGTGATCTAACCACTCGCACCCATGCAAATCAAAGGGCCCTCATAGGTAGAAGTTCCCAACTCACTCAGGATTAAGGTCATGTTACCTATGGTCATCCTAGTGAAATGAAAGTCTTTATCATGAACGACGTTATATAATGAGACTAAACATTTCGTGGTTCGTTCGCATCTCTCTACATGAATGATCAGAATTAGACCATCTGTAGCACTTTACAACACTTGTAACATCTATATAGTGGGTCGTAACCATAGTGTCACCAAGATAAAATTTCCCTCCTTTATCCATATACTACAGAGCATTTAGGTTATCATTTGAGGCATGATCCACTTGTATTTCTTCACATACATGCTTAAGTTACAACGATAACCAAGGATCTTAGTTTATTGGTTTGTGGTTAATACAATTAAAATATATCATATTTCATAGACAATATGAAGAAAATATCTCATATTATTACCTCATAAATGTTTGTTTATACACGTGTTTACAAACTACAGGATCCTACGATATTTAGGGCATCAACCCCAAAAATCTCCCACTTGTTCTAAAGCTAATAAGGTGTACAAGATAAATAAAAGTACAAAACAATATACTAGGGCACAAAGGCCCAGTACAAAATCTCCCACTTTCCCTAGTCCAGCCGCAAACAGTCTCGTAGACCCATGCTTTGTAGGTGACCCTAAAAAATTGTAGCCGTGAGAGCCTTCATAAACAGGTCAACAACGTTGTGCTCCGAAGCTATCTTCATGACTATCACATCCCCTCAATGCACAATCTCGCGGATGAAATGATATTTTCACTTTATATGCTTGTCGCGTTTGTGACTCCTAGGTTCCCTGAAATTTGTCATAGCACCACTATTATCACAACAAAGGGTAATGGGCCTAGACATGTCTGGAACAACTTCCAGATTAGTCAGAAACTTCCTAAGCCAAACGACCTCCTTAGCAGCTTCACAAGTCGTTACATCATCGGTCTCCATGGTGGAGTCAGTGATGCACCCCTACTTAGTGCTTCACTATACTACAGCCCCTCCGTTAAGTGTGGACATTGATCCTGAAGTGGATTTTCGAAAATTCTTATGAGTCTGAAAATCAGAGTATGTGTATCCAGTAAGGATCAAATCCTTAGATCCATACACAAGCATGTCATCCCTTGTTTTTCGAAGATACTTGAGGATGTTTTTGACGACAGTCGAGTGACCTTGTCCTGGATTAGACTGATATCTATTGACTATCCCTACAACGTAGCAAATGTCAGGCCTAGTACATAGAATCATATACATCAAACTACCAACGATAAATACATAGGGGACCCGTCTCATTTCCTCAACCTTTTGAGGTGTCTTAGGACAATGTTCTTTAGACAGTGTAACCTATGCCGAAAAGGTAGTAGGCCTCTTTTGGAGTTATGCATCGAGTACTTGATTAACATCTTGTCAATGTACGATGCCTGAGATAGTGCTAGCACGTTGTTCTTTCGATCCCAGAAGATCTAAATACCAAGAACAAACTGAGTCTCTTCTAAATCTTTCATTTAGATTTGGGTCGTTAGTCAGTTCTTAACTGAATTCAGTAAACCTACATCATTCTCAATGAGAAGGATATTGTCTACATATAACACTAGGAAAACTATTGAATTGTTGATGATTTTCTTATAGACATAAGGCTCATCAATATTCTGGTCAAAGTCGTAAGATTTGATCACAATATCAAACCTTATATTCCAAGATCGAGCGTCTGTTTCAACTCATAAATGGGCCGATTTAGCTTGCAAACCATTTGTGCTTGACCTTGGGCTATGAATCCCTCGGGTTGCACCATATGTATGGTCTTCTCAAGATCATCATTTAGAAAGGTAGTCTTGACATCCATTTGCCATATCTCATAGTCATAATACAAGGCAATAGATAGGAGGATGCAAATTGACTTCAACATAGCAACAGGTGAGAAAGTCTCCTTATAGTCAACTCCCTCCACCTACGTATAACCCTTTGCCACAAGTCTAGCTTTGAAGGTTTTCACCTTCCCATTAGCACCCTGTTTCCTCTTGTAGATCAATTTACAACCTATAGGTTTAATCTTATAAGGTTGATCTATAAGATCCCATATTGAGTTGAAGTACATAGACTCCATCTCAAGATCCATGGCTTTGACCCATTCATCTTGGTCAACATGCTTCATTGCCTTCTTGTAAGACAATAGATCCTCAACCTCGTCATCGGCTACCATAGCCAGGATTTCAGTGAAACCCATATAGTGAACAGGTGGGTTCGCAACCCTCCCACTACGTCGAGATTCCCTCAACTCCTAAGGTGGATTTGGTCGACTAGACGAACTTCCATCAACAACTCTTGATGATGTAGCAGGCCCTTCAACAACTCTTGTTGAAATTTCAGTAGTTTTGTTGGAAAGTTCTCGCAACACGATCCGTTGAGGTAGCCTACAAATAGGCACAACCTCGAACGTGGTTCCAATTTCTTAGGATTAACCTCAAGAACATGTGCTGGGCAACCCCAGATGTAGAAGTGATGCAAACTAGCTTTACACCCATTCTACAACTCCAAAGGTGTTCTGCAACACTCTTAGTGGGAATACAGTTGAGGATATAAGCTGCATTCTCTACTGCAAAACCCTAAAATGAGTTCGGTAAGGAAGTGTAACTCATCATCGATCAAACCATGTCCAACAGGGTTCTGTTTCTCCGCTCCAATACACCATTCTGCTGAGGTGTACTAGGTGTTGAGAGTTGGGAAACGATTCTATGTTCTATCATATAGTTCTGAAACTCAGAATCCAAAAAGTCTCCACTTCGATCTAATCGAAGTGTTTTAATCCATTTATCTAATGCGTTTTCAACTTCAGCCTTAAACTCTTTGAACTTTTCAAAGGATTTTGACTTATGTTGCATCAAATAAACATACCCATGGCTCGAATAACCATCAGTAAAAGTGATGAAATACTTGTAGCCTCGCCTGGCTCATACATTCATCGGACCACAAAGGTCTGAATGCACTAACTCTAGAGGCTTTTTGGCTTGATAACCTTTTCCAGTAAAAGGTTTTTTAGTCATTTTGCCTTCAAGGCATGACTCGCACACAGATAAAGAATTTTCCTCTAACTCGCTTAGAAGTTCATTCTTTACCAACCTCGCAATCCTATTGAGATTGATGTGCCCTAATAGAAGGTGCCAATGTTGGGCATTTTCCTTAGGAGAAACCTTAAGTCGTTTATTTTGAGTTATAACATTTTTAAACATCTCTATGTTATGGAGGGAATTTATTGCTAACAGTTTTAACACATACAAATTGTTTTCCAATTTAGTTGAACATATCTCAACACCATTTTTCAGAATAAATAATTTATTCACCAAAAAGTTGAGAGTATATTTACATTCAATCAAACACTTTACAGAAATTAAGTTCTTCTTTAACTTGGGAACAATATATACATCATTTAAAATGATAAATCTATTCTGTAAAGTCAACTGGAGTTCTCCCACTGCCACAACTGAGACGACGTGCCCGGTGCCGACTCGTATCTTCATCTCACCAGCCTCAAGCTACTACCAGGATCTAATCTCCTGAAAAGAAGAACAAACATGATTAGTGGTCCCAGAGTCTATAATTCAGGAAAAATCATCCTTCTCCACTAAACAAGTTTCCAAAACTAGTAAATCACATTTACCTTGTTTGGCCTTGGCCTTAGCCTTCTTCCTTTCCTTTAACCAACGTGGATAGTTCTGCTTCCAGTGCCCATCCTAGTTGCAATGGAAACATTTTTCTTTCTCAACCGACGCTGGTTGTCTACCCGCTGTGCGGCAAGTTGTGCATTCCCCTTCCCCTTACTACCTTTCTTCTTCTTCCACTTATTAGTGTTGGAAGTAGAAGGTGCAGACTTAGTTCCTGAGGTTAAACCCCGATGGAACTTGTTAGATGATGAAAAAACATTTTCCTCACAAACCTTCTTCTTCTTACTTTTCAGCAAGGATTGGAATGTCTGCAACTCGTTGAGGAGAGTTGTAAGAGTATAATCAACTTTGTTCAGCACAGCGTTGTTGACAAAATGCAAAAAGCTTTCTGGCAACGTTTGCAGAATTATACTAACGTGGCTGCCCTCATCGATGCAGTCTCCGTTCATCTCCACCACACTAAAGTGGACCTTCATGTTCAGAACATGTTCTCGAACAGATGTACCCTCTTCCATTTTGGAGTTGGAGATGCACTTGAGATTCGTGCTTGAGCTGCCCGAACGGTTGTCTGAACATTCCCCTTAGGACTCCATGATCTCACGCGTATAGACCATAGACTCATGCTTCTTGGCCAATATGTCATTCAGACTAATCAAGATGTAAGCTCGGGCCTTCTCATTTGCCCGTGTCCATTTCTCATATGCCTCTTGAAAATTTTGAGCGGCAGTTTGAGTTGGAATAGGAGGACATTCCTCCATAAGGACGAACCGAAGGTCATCGATGATCAGTATGGTATTAATCGTGTTTTTCCAACTAGCGTAGTTTTTGTTAGTCAGTTTGTCAGTAGATAATGGAGCTAAAGTGGGAGTTGTCATTTTAAAAGTTGCTGAAAAACATAAACAAACTTAATAAGTCTATTTGCACTACCACTTTTAATACCAATTTTAGGTTTTAGAAAAATAGTTCTAATGTACCCTCAGTGAAATGACATTTATTTTGCAATGATGTCCCAGCGAGGTAGAATAAAAGTCCCCGATGGGGTGATCAGGTGCCATTTCACTAGGATGAGACATTCTCAACCATTAGACAGAAACAACTCTTGTAACTGACTCTAACAGTCACCATTTTTCGATCTAGAATATGTTAACCTTTAACAATTCTGCTAAGTATAACCCCTCATTTTAGGCCTTACAGTCCCACCCTAATGCGTCCACCGTATGGAAAAAGCAGATTAGGACAAGAGACTAAAGCAACCCTATCCTTTTCAGGAGATCAAATAAAGAGTCGTGCAAAACTTTCATCCACTTTAAGGGTTGGTACACTCCCAGGGTGCCTTGAGGCGATGCACAAACGTTATCCAACCTATATGAGAGAGAAACGTGGAATATTGTTCACACGTACTGCTCCACTTACTATGAAACATTATCTCCATTCACCTTGGGTAATTGTACTAACCCAAACCATCCTTAGGGGGAACCTCCAAGGGTGCCTCAAGTCGAGGATCAGATACTCACAATGTGAACTTTACGGAGAGAAACGTAAAAGGTTTTTTAAGAGGTAAGTATCATATACCCCAAGTACATCCAGTGAATGTTCTACTAGGGATTCATATAACTTAGACAACCAGGCTATGATTTTATATAAGTGTGAAGTTTAATTTGCAAAAAAAAAAAAAAAAAAAAAAAAAAAAAAAAAAAAAAACTGATTGCTTTTGATAATTAAACAAGTTCGAATCAAGTTCCATTAAACACTTTAACAGACTAACATCAAATTTGCATGCATGTATCAAATCTATCTAATTCACCTTTCCAAGTAGGTTCCCAGGTAGGGGTGTTCCATTTCTGTCAGCTTAAATACCCCAGCCTAGACAGAACCCGCCTTAGACAAAAGGCCTCTTATAGATAGATTTGATAATATTTAATATTTTATTAGTCAATTTAATCCTATTAAACTGATTAAAAGATTAAACTTATGTTTCTAGTCTCATTAGAACCGTTATCTTAGGTCTACCTTAATCAAATTTTAAAACTCTTTTAAAACATGATTCAAGCCTAGGTTTGCTTGCATGTCTTTCTTATTGATTTTAGTTCTAATTTCCATTATAACTCTTATAAAAGGAAACAACTAAAACCACCCACATTGCTAAGCTAGACTAGGTATTTATAACTTTTATAAATTAATCTATGTGTCATGCTTCATGCAATGTCCATTCATTACTATATATAACTCTTATATAAGCTGTAATGAACTAAGCATACATGTTTTCATATACCCTTATATTATAACATTTATAATATAAAGATGATGCATGAATATGCTTAATGCATTCATATATTATAACTCTTATATTATATGATGCATGAGCATGCTTTAGAGTAATTTAATCATGCAAGCTGATACATTATATCTCTTATAATATAAAGATGATGCATGAAAAAATGCATAACCTATGGCCGAATTTAAAACTATATGGCATACTATATGACATATAATTTAAACCTACATCTCATGTACATTCATCAAAATTAATGGACCGGGATGATTTGCCTCAAAAATCGAAAAATAAATCTATCTATTACATAAACCATCGAGTCAACCGGTTCAAACAGGAAAATCGGGTCTTAAACCGCCCGGGTAAAGCCTCGCTCCCTGATTATGTAACTTTTTCTTGTGATCATCGATTAACGTTGGTTCAGTAACCACGATCGTTAGCAATGATCAAGTGCCTTTGACTACGCGATGAAGAATGAAGGCCACTCAATCGTGCAGTGCGCCATTTTTAAACGTATGCCTAAACGATCGAGTAGACGACAACTATGCGATGAAGCATGATCATCTAGACGATCAAGGAGCAAGCGAGAGGTATCACATACCCAGTGATCGCGTAGCTAGTGACTATGCGATGAAACATGCTGGTCTACATGATCATTTAGTGCGCACGCCTACCATACAACGAGAATCACATACTCAAAGATCGTTTACCCTTATTATTTACACGATCGAGTAGCCAACCGATCAAGTAAACACTTTACTTGTTCGTTTAACATCAGCCACATGATCGTTTAGTAAATGTTACACGATCGAGTTAGAACTTTTCTACTCGATCGTTTAGTCTGGGCTACACGATACAACCAATGCTTGGTCTTCTTCTTCCTCGAAGTGAACTGCATCCCCATGCTTTGAAACTTCATCACGAACGACTCAAAACTTTCAAACACTTTGAATAAAGACTCAATAGCAAGTTAATATGCCCAAAAACATAGAGGCCCTTACAAATTAAATTTGAAATGTAAAAGAAAGCAGTAAATAGAGGCAATCACCCCAGACACTCCATTAATTCACATCTACAAATACATTTAACACTTAAACATAATATAGACATGCTTAAAACCCACCAAGAATGTAAATGAAATTCAATACATTAATGGAATTTGGAATATCAGAACAACTTATCTCTGATACCAATTGAAAAAACTCTTATTAAAGAGAACTGTTGAGTGGAAGCAAGATTGATCTCAACCCATTGTGAAGGAACAAAACATTTACAAATATACAAGAATAGTTATGCACCATAAAGTAAATTACAACATGTTTTTCATTTAAAAACAAAGGGAATCGAGTATCATACGTTTGATGAACTCTTCTTCAAGTATTCCCTTAATCTACACCAGTGACACGTCCCAGCAAACTCGAGCACGAGCATGAACGCAACGAATAATTAGTGCGACTCACAAACTGTCAGATCCTCGAACCCAATCGAGTAAGATTCGATCTTCGACCCTCAAACAACAACACTAGACACTACCACTCAATTTCCTTGATATTCTTGGTGTGAGAATCCAGGAAGTGTGGGCTCTGTGTGAATTTAGTAGAGTGAAAGAGGAAGTATACGATCAAGTAAGTGGGAGAAAGGCTTCAGTTTATCATATAGACTAGGTACTCGATTGTTTAGTAAACAAAAAACTGTCGTCTAGTAAACTCATTCATCATTCATTCTCTAAAAATCTATCATATAGCTATTTCTTTCACTCGATTGAATATAATGCGATCTCTAAAAAAATGAAAACCATTTTCAGTTTTATTCTTCAGTTATTAAAACGGATTGCAACTTCATATTTCACGGTTAAAGGAGAAACAAATAACCAACCAAACAATTATCTTATGATTGTTTTAATTATAAATAAATATAATAACTAATTTATCATATTATATTTATAAATTATAGTTTTAATATCACATCATATGTAATATATAAACCATAGTTCTTTTCTCATTTATTTAATGTAAATCATATTTATATTAATTTCTCCAATTAATGTATCTAATACATCAAATCAATTATATCACATATAATTTAATTATATCATATATAATCAAATTCTCTCTTGTTAATTTGAACACTTCAAACTAACCCAAAAACTGATTCTCAACTTGAATCTATTGAGCTACCAAGGGGACCTTATGGACCTGTAGCTTGAAGCTCCAACGATACGTGAAAAACTGACTAAACTCTTTAATTATGTTATCCACCATCCGTTAACTGCTACGCATTTCACTAAAGACCGACAATTGTACTCTTCGCACTACAAATATATTTATGTGTCCATTAGATATAACCAATCAATAGTATGATCATCCTTCACAAATCGCTCGTAAGTATAGTTGGACCAATTTACCGTTTTGCCCCTATAGTTACATCTAACTCCTTAAGTACCACTGAATCCTCTAATGAACAATACATTATAATCCTACTATGAGTGAACACTTCTCGAGCCATGAGAAGATGTGGTGCCACATTGTTCAAGCCCTAAAATCAGCCTTTAAGGGAGCAATCTATCTACTTACCTCTGCTTCGGGGAAGGAGTGAATTTCGTCTTGTGTAGCTGAGTTCCCAGCTCCCCAATCAGATGAATACCCAAAGTGGTAGGTTTGAGTTGGTGATCTAACCACTCGCACCCATGCAAATCAAAGGGCCCTCATAGGTAGAAGTTCCCAACTCACTCAGGATTAAGGTCATGTTACCTATGGTCATCCTAGTGAAATGAAAGTCTCTATCATGAACGACGTTATATAATGAGACTAAACATTTCGTGGTCCGGTCTTATACAAACTTCTTTGTATAGGATACCCTCGCTTATATCTCTCCACATGAATGATCAGGATCAGACCATCTGTAGCATTTTACAATACTTGTAACATCTACATAGTGGGTCGTAACCATAATGTCACCAAAATAACATTTCCCTCCTTTATCCATATACTACAGAGCATTTAGGTTATCACTTAAAGCATGATCCACTTATATGTCTCCACATACATGCTTAAGTTACAACGATAACCAGAGATCTTTAATTACCGATCTGTGGTTAATGTAATTAAAATATCTCATATTATTACATCACAAATGTTTGTTCATACTTACAAACTACAGGACCCTACGAGATTTAGGTCATCAACCCGAAACGAACATATTTATAAAACTCATACATCTATTAAAACTAGTTCATAATTAAAGCGAACGTAAGAAGTCGATCTTTAGGGAAGGTTTTATTTCTAATCCTTTCTTAACTAACCTTGACTATTAAAGCAATAAAACAGTGGTTTGATGAATTTGGAAAAATATTAAAAATCAAAAGATAAAAGATGAATGTAAACAAGTGTGGAATAATCTTGTTTCTAGTTTAAGTTAGACGTTCAATGCAATTCCTATCATCGAATTCTAAAAGTTAATTGCCAATCGGATTATGCTCGCAACTATTCACTTAACACGATCAAACTAGCCTCTACAATTACTATTGCCTATTGTAGATCATGGCTACACATTTCATCGAACACATTGAAAGCAACATATTCAACAATGATTGTGATAAAACCAAGCATCTAGGCTATACATGTTCAAGATATAGATCATTCAACATGCATCAAGAATTAAGCATAGATTCAAGAAAGCACAAATTCATATCGCAATTCATAAGGAAAAAGAGAAAACTCAAAAGAATTGTAAGAACCCTTGAAGACTAGAATCAAGATTCAATCAAAACTTCACAAATTCATAGACAAATCTTATGAAGAATTACAAAAGTATTGTTTACAATTCATTAAGAAAAAAAAATCTAACCTAAAATGGAACAAGAATTACCAAAGAGATTAAAATCTGGAAAATTTCAGTTTTTGTATTGTTGAAGGTCACAACGTCGTGACCCTAGGCTGACGCTGGTCCAACGTTCACTTACGCAGAGGTGTGACGCACATTTTTTTTCTATTTTTCGTCATTCTTCGGAGCGTTGCGAGGTTGCCCTGTTTTGCAACTTCTGCCTTCCAACTTTTAATGACTGACAAACAATGACAGACAGCAAAAATCTACTTTTAATGATGCACAAAAGATGCTAGCTGGCAAAAATATGCCCACCTTCATATTTTCTTCCTTCTTTTCTCCACATCCTTTAATCTCTTCTGGTTAATTTGACTCCATTATGCTCTAAATTCCTTAAAATAGCTTCAAGAGTGTTGGGATTGTCTTTTACCTATAAAATAGACATTTTAAGCAAACAAATATGATAGAATTGAGGGTCTTCACATAAAAAAGATAGTCTTTTACAAGACCTATCAGGGAGCGAAGCTACATCAATATTTTGGAGAGGGAGTGAAGTTGCACTAACATTTTGGAGAAGGAACAAAGCCTTATCTAAATTTTTTGGGGAAGAGGCAAAGTTGCACCAATAATTTGGAGAAGGAAGGAAGTTACACCATTACTTTGAAGAGGGAGAAAAGTATCCAAACTTGACTTTGAAAAGTAAGTGGTGAAGCTTCCGAACTTGAAGATGGAAGAGCATTGACGAAGCCTCTGAACTTGAAGATGAAGGAGCATCGACGAAGCCTCTGAACTTGAAGATGGAGTAGAATCGACGAAGCCTCTGAACTTGAAGATGGAGGAGCATCGACGGAGCCTCTGAACTTGAGCTTGAAATATCAGTGAATCCTCTACACTTAAGTTTGATGAAACATCGGTGAATCTTCGACATATGAGCTTAAAGTATCGGTGAATCCTCTACATTTGAGTTTGACGAAGCATTGGTGAATCTTCTACATTAAGCTTGACTTGGCGACTTTAATCATGAAGATAACAATGTAAATCCTCCAAACTTGAGGATGGAGAAGTATCGACGAAGCCTCTGAACTTTAAGATGGAAGAGCATCGACAAAGCCTCTGAATATGGAAGAGCATCAACGAACCCTCTAAACTTGAAGACGGGGGAGCATCGACGAAACCTCAGAACTTGAAGATGGAGAGGCATCAATGCAACCATCGAACTTAGAGTTGTAGAAGCAATTGTGCAACCTTCGAACTTGGAGACGAAGAAGCAACAGTGTAACCATCAAATTCGTAGATGGAGAAACAGGGGTGCAACCATCAAAGTAGCAGTATGATTCTCGAACTTGGAGATGAAGAAGCAGCAACGCCAACATCTTTATAGAGGAGACGGAACTGCAACAACTTTTAGAGAAGAAGCAAAGCTACAGGGAATAATATTTTTTTAGGGAAAGCAGGGAAGTCGCACAAAACTTGAACTTTGAAGAGGAAGCAACGAAACATCCAAACTTAACTTCAACGAGGAAGTAGTGAAGCCTCCAAACTTGACTTCAAAAAGGAAGCAAAGCGCCATACCAAGTGTGTGCTTTTAATTTATTGTGTTAGCTCCTTACGAGGGATGAACATATTCAATTTGGAGTGTCATTTTTTAGTGGGGATGATCAACATCAATCTTGTAGTGTCATACGTAGGTGGTTGTGGAACCCTTTCCGGCAGATTGAAATTAAATTTCTTTAAGTTGCCCACATACCCTTGAATAAAGGGATCAAGTCATTACGTAGTTCAATTTTTCTTCGTTTATTTGGACTGAACTTAAAGTTTCTTTTAAGCTACATATGTACCCTTTACAATGAATAGGGATCAAGTCATAATGTAGTTCACAAAGAGATTTTTTTTAGGTCGTTCACCTTTTAAGCTCATGCGGGTCAAGAGCAACGAGCAGTTTAGGCTCTTGCGATAAGAAGTTTTTTTTTTCTTTTTTTCTTTTTTCTTTTTTTTTTTTACATTCGTTAAGAATAAAACTTCTTAAGAAACTTGCCTTTGATTGGACCAGCTCTCAATCCGTCTTGATCAATAATCTTATATGCTTTATTTATATAGACTTCTTTGACAACGTAGGGCTCATCCCATTTAGGTGTGAACTTATTTCCCGTATGTCTTTTCGTGAAAATAGGTCTTCTTACAGCAAGCACTAGATCACCAACTTGAAAAGATCGAGGCTTTATGTGCTTATCGAAAGCTTAAAAATTCGTGCTTGGTAACACTCCAACCATGTTGAGCTTCGAGTCGTTTTTCATCCAGTGCTTCTAACTCTTGAAAATGTAGCTTGGCATTGTCTTCTATAGTCAATCCCTCTTGTACTGCCATTCTTAGCAACAAGATTTTTCTTTCAAAAGGAAGGACAACCTCTACCCCATAAGCAAGAGTGTATGGGGTGTATGAGTACAATGAGTGGTTCGGTAAGCCCACAATGCCTTACCAATCTTCTCTTGCCAATCCCTCGTTGACTTAGAGATAATCTTTTTTAACAAGTTGCACAACGTTTTGTTGAATGCCTCTGCCAACCCATTTGCAGCAGCGTTGTACATGGATGACTTGAATTTCTTGAACATGAACTTTTCACACAACCTTTCCATTAAGCTATTGGAGAACTGGCTTCCATTATCTATCACAATTCAATGGGGGATATTGTATCGATAGATGATGTGAGTGCGGATAAAGTCCACCACATTTTCTTTCTTAGCTTCCCTTAAGGTGATAACCTCAGCCCATCTTAAAAAGTAATCAGGGCTGCGAGGATGTAAGAATGCCCTACTGATGACTTACGTGATATAGGGCCAACAAGATCAAGCCCCCACACTTCAAAAGACTATAAAAGTATAATCGAATGCAAAGGCTTGGGCGGTTGATGAATGAAGTTCACATGATATCGACAAGTCTCATACTTCTTTGCATATTCCATCGAATCTTGGATCATCCCCGGCCAGTAGTATCCCATTTTTTCAGCTGGAACTATAACTTTGGTCCAAATTGATGCGCGTCGTATACGCCTGAATGCACTTCTTCCAAAGCCTTCATTGATTCCACTTTTCCAAGGCATTGAAAAAAGAGTCCTTCAAAGGAGTGGCAATATAAAACCCCTTTGTAATAAATGAAATTCGCAGCCTTCCTTCGAATCTCGATTTTATGGTCGGGGTCGTCCAGAAGCCTTCCATGCTCAAGGTAATCTATAATGGGTTGCCGCTATCTTCCTCATCAGTTAAGCAAACTGATATTGCATTCATTTCCTCACATGCAGTCTTGACCGAAAGTATAACCTACCTTCGACAAAGAAATATACTAAAGGATACATCGTTTAGAACCGTCAAGGCAGTAGCTAAGTTCGCAAAAGTGTCCGCCTTCTTATTTTCCGTCATCGGGACATGTTCTAATGTCACATTTTCGAATTTTTCCATCAACTGTCGGGCATAAATGAAGTAAGGTTTCAAGTTGTCATGCTTCATATTGTATTAGAGTAAGAGCTGATTGATTATCAATTTCGAGTCACCAAAAATCTCTATGTAAGATACTCTAATCTCCAAAGCCATTTGGAGGCCAATTATCAAGGCTTAGTATTCAGCGACATTGTTCGAGCGTAATTTAGCAAGCGCGAAGCTATAAGGTAACATGTGTTTTTCTGGTGAAATGAGGACGATGAGTGCCCTCCGCACCATTTTTCCAGGTTGCACAATAGAAGAACATGATCCAAGGCCCCGTGATTTATGTAAAAAGAACTTCATCGTCGGGTTAGTCTTCACTCAACTTCCGATCCGATAAAACTAGGTGAACTGCCAAGAAGTCAGCCAATGCTTGTCCTTTAATCGTCTTTTGTGGCACATAAACAATGTCATATTGTTGGAGCTTGATTGCCCATTTGGTCAAACACCCCAAGATGATTGGCCTAGATAGAACATATTTGATGGGATCAACTTTTGTAATTAGACAAACTGTGAAAGCTTACATATATTTCTCAGTTTATCGATAGAAAAAAAGAGTGCAAGGTATGTCTTCTCAATAGGAGAGTAATTAATTAGCCCCGTTTAAAGTCCTACTTAGGTAGTAGAGGGCCCGTTCTTTTCTCTTCTCTCCCTCTTATGCCAATAACGCCTCCAACGATCTAGGAAGGAAGGACTAAGAAAGTACCTTTTTATGCTGTTGAAAGAATTCTGGTAGGCCTCGTCCCATTCAAATTTTTCTCCTTTTCTCATCAATCTCTGAAAAGGTTGACAACGACCCACAAAGTTAGAGATAAACCACTGAATGTAGGCAAAACACCGTTAAAGACTTATTAACTCAGGTCTCGACATTTTCTGGATGGCATCAATCTTGGGTTAATCTATCTCAATCCCTCGATGCCTTACCACGAAATCAAGAAACTTCCCTGAGGTTACACCGAATGTGCACTTGAGAGGTTTCATCTTCAACTGGTACTTTCACAGGTGATCGAACATAAATCTCAGATCCTTCAAATGGTCTTGGCGCTTCTTGGATTTGACCACGAGGTCATCCATATAACATTCTACGTGTTTAGCAGTATGTCGTCAAACACCTTTTGCATGGCGCGTTGGTAAGTAGTGGCAACATTCTTTAATCCGAAGGGCATTACCTTGTAGAAATATATTCCCTTTGGGGTTTGAAAGGTCGTCATTTCCTCATCAACAAGGGGCATTCGTATTTAATTACACCCGACGATCCATCCATGAAGGATAGAGCCTCATGTTCTGTTGTCGCATAAACCATGATCCCCATAATAGGCAATGGAAAATCGTCCCTCGAGCACGCACTGTTTAAATCACGAAAGTCCACGCATATATGAAGTTGTACGTTCTTTTTTCTAACTAGGACAATGTTAACTATCTATGTTAGGTATTTAAATTTGCGAATAAACCCTACTTCAATCAACTTATTGACTTTAGCTTCAATTTGAGGAATAAGTTCTGGTCGAAAGCGTCGTTGAGCTTGCTTAACAGGTCTACACCCTTGTTTGATTGTGAGATGGTGGGCTGCTACCTTCGAATCCAGTCCCGACTATGACCAAGTGAAAACAACCCTGTATTCGGTGAGCAAACTCACATATTTTCCCTCTTCCTCTTTGAAAAGGGATGCAGTGACAAAAGTCGGCCGTGGTTTCTCCATTGTTTTCAGATTCACCTCTTTGAGTTTGTCCACCGTGGATTGACCAACATCCTCTATACCTAATGGAGCATCTTCCATTTCCTCTTCGGTCGTATCATCTTCAGACTCTTCAGTGATGGTAATGTGGTAACATGAAGTTTCACCTTCTTCCTGCTCTAAGCCTCCATTACAGGGGTTAGTGAAGACAACATCGCGCCTCTTCACCTTGAGTGAACCTTCACTTGTATTTAGAGTGACGAAGGGCTTTCTCTTCATTTTTGAATGAACGGTACTACGAATTTCTCCATCACTTCTTGCCTCACCAGATGGTTTCTCGTCTGATGGCCTTTTAGTATCCATATGGCTGAGACGTCACTAAATTGAACCGCGAAGTATCGGCTCCCTCTTTCTTATGGCTATACTAGGGATGTCATTTCGAGCTTCTCTTTTGCCCTTTATCTCGCTAGAGATATGTCTGTTGAATTGATCTTCAACACCTTTACGCTTAAGGTGATAAAAAATGGGTGCACAGGGTTTTCCTTTTCGAGGATTTTCTTTGCTTTTCTTTGAAACTACACCTAATCTCTTGAAGGCTGATGGTCGTGCCACTACTTGAGATTGACAAACGGTTTCCTCTTCTCCTTCGTCAGGCAAAGTCAATCTTTGAAAGGCTGAGCATCGAGTAGGTCTGAGGATCGTGCGTAGATTTTCTCTTTCTGTTTTTGTCGTGCTCAATCTCTCAAAGATCAAAGAACGTATGGCAGACGACTTAACACGGTTGAAGGTTGAGGTTCTTTTATACTTGCCCTTCTTTTCTCCTCCATCATCAACTTCTTCTGCAGTTATATTATTGCTATTGGCCACCTTTTCTTTCACATTTCCAGTTATTTGAACTGGCTCCAACGACTTATATCCAAGTCCCCTCCAAGACGCCGATATGGTGTGCCCCTCTTGCAAATGCCTCTTCTGGGTCGAAGAAAGCTCGGGTCGCTTATAAATCTTCAAGCTCTTAAACTTAGTATGAGTCGTGAAGTCATAAGCTACCTTCACCAACAGTTTCTAAACCTTAGGATCAAACTCGTCTTCTGTTTGCTTTTCGGGCATATTTACCTTTATCAAATTTGCTTTTGGTTTATGGATTTCTTATTTCGTTATTGACCTGAGTGGTGTGACGAAACTTGATAACAGGCAGAAATGCATGTTATCATAGTGCTAAGTTCTTAAACAATGTTGGATTGCGTTGATGAAATATGGTAATTTGCGTCCATTAAGCATCGATTTCATAATATTCCGGTCGCATGCATTCAGCTATTAGAACAGTTGATTTTTGTATTTTTGTGCAGAATATGCGTTAACGTAATGCAAGAATTGCGATCATAGGAAATCATTGGTCGAGTGCAACTTCACCACAAGGCTTTGCGATGATTGTGTTCACAAACATTCACCCGAGAAGGATCATCGCAACTTGGTCAATGCAACATGGTGGGCGCATCTGGGTGAAAGGCTAACCAATTGCGATGGGACAAAAAGCTGATGACAATCGAATCTAAATTAAGTTGACAGTCGATAACGGTCTCAAAATACATTCAGCTTTTTAGTGACAATTATTCGGCGCATCAGTCAGGAATTAAAGCCATCCCATCTGTACAACCATGAGAGAGAAGCCGCCTTTCACCATGGATGCTCTATAAATACCAAAGGCATTCTTCAGAAAAAGGGTTGATGAGTTGGTCGGTTCACCATTCTTTAGTTCATATGTCTTTGTTCTTAGTTTTCTTTCATTTTAAGGTGGAAGTGGGGAAGGAGGTTGTGCTGGCAGATCATTCCGGTAAGCTTGGGAGAGCGCCAGAAGTTTCAAGGGCAGAGAGAGGGCTAACGCCTGCGGAAGCAGGAACATATTTAGAACCGAATAGAGATTTTAGTGTAAAAGCCTCAGTTAGCAAGGAATTGCTACCAGGCTCTTTACCTTTAACTTCCATTATTCTTTTGTACTCAAACTCATTTATAAAAATGAAATTTCCTTCTCTATATCTGTTCACTCTGTGTTATTTACGCATGAGTAGCTAAATCAATCGAATGGGTTAAGAAACATTTAGCTAGCACAACTAGGAAATCTTTATTCTTTGCGATTATCTTGTATTATGTATACTTCATTCGTCCATTAGAGATACTCGGGAGGGTAGTCTAAGGATAGGATCTAGAATTGGGAAGGTCAGGTTAGAATCTAGACTCGGGAGAGTCAGATAAGAACACATAATACAAGAGATATGAGCACTATTTGTTATTAACGCATCGCATGCATTCTAGAGATAGGATTTGATTTTATGCGGTCACCTTGCTTTCATGCATTTTGCATCATCACATAGAACAAGAGTAGAGACTTAGGAATAAGCTCTATGGACACTTTTGCATTCAACACATGTGTCCTAGACTTAGGAGTATCACATTTTCATTAGAAAATGACTTATTGTGTATGGTTGTAACATGATCGCATAGTCTGATGCATTCCTAAGTAAATCTAGCTAAAGATCTTCTCAATTCGTTCATCACATACTCATTGCATCTATCATACAACTGCCTTTGCTCAAATCTGCCGCAATTGTTTGTTTTCTCATTAACGCAATTAACAACAAACCAACAATTTATTTACTCGGTTATCGCAAGGTTTTCATAAAAATTACCAACGTAATCTGTTTTCAATAATCCCTGTGTTTGACCCTGGACTTACCAAGAAATCAAAGGAATTTACACTTGGATTCCGCTGGGGAAACTTGAGTGCACAACGCAATTTCATCAATGCATATCATCCACATTTCCACTTCATAAAATCAAGCATCAAAACTCTTCTTTAAGATTTCGATATCGTCGACCTACAAACCTTTCGAACATTCCATAAAAGGTGACTCACCCTTCTTTCGTCTCGAAAAAGGGACGTAGTACAAAACTGAAGGGCTTGGAGCCTTTTCATTCCTTAAAATACGTGTCTCTCCAATATCGATGGACATCTCATTTCCTTTTATGCTGGAGGCCCGAGCCTTACTACCTATTTCTTTCCCTGCATCTATTGGTGACTTTAACCTAGACTCACCTTTTTCCTTTATTAGTGAGGTCTCCATGAGTATTGTTTCACCGCCATTCTCACTCTTCAAATAAAACTTCGCATCTGCGAAGTGAGATTCAAATTCTAAAAATGGATTAGAGTTTGCTTCAACCTTCTTAATCCTGTCCTGATAGAACTTGAAACATTGATGCAGTATTAACGTTATCACACCATTTCCATGAATCCAAGGGCATACCAATAGCAGTTTATAGGTGGTCTTTGAATTTATAACATGGAATAGCACGTCAGCTTTTAGGTCACCAATGAGGAGTTTTAAGCGTATCATGCCTATCGCCCTTTAAGTGCCTTGGTTGAAACCTTGAATCACTAGTTTGCTATTTGATAATTCCTCCATGAGGATACCGAACTAGTCGTCTTAGGTATTATATTGATGGTTGATCCATTATCGATGAGAATTTAACCAACCCTCTGTCCTCGATGCATCATGAGATGTACAAAGGCCTATTGTGCACCTTGGATCCCAACAATAGATCTTTATTAGAGAAACCTATGGATGTACAACATAAGGCATGCGCGCGCTACGAGGTCGATACACCAGATGCATTAGATTCTAACAATGCATCGATAAGGGTCATTTTATCCGTTTGAGGGAGAGACAATAGGTCATCCATGGTGAAAAATGATAAGTCATTTGATTCCTCTATCGATTTTGATAGCTTGTAGAAATACAAGCTATTGTAGCTTTTTACTTAGAATTACGAGGGCTAATAAGAAGAATATGTGTTAATAATACCAAGAATTCATGTCGAAAAGTGAGCTTGCGTCGACCAGTACCAAAAATCCTCACTAACCCTATATCATGAGTTATTCCGCATCAAAGTGTCTATTTATGCAGATATTACAGAAATTGATCGCATGTGTCGGTCCCAGACCGTCACAAGGCTGACGGCATGCATTGATCGTCATGAAGACTAGTCCGTCGCATGGAATGTTGCGTCCATAGAGTGATAATCGTGATAGAAAACTGATCGCAAGGTAGATGGAATGCGTTGACACTTTAGGAGAAACAAGCATGAACGCATACCTTGGGAGTATCCACAAGATAAGGTGATGTTGACATTTCCCATACCGCGATAGAGGCAACAGCTAGTCAGAATGGGGGATCGGAGTTGTCAATGTTTGAGCTCTGTAAATAGAGCCTTGGATCTTCACTTCAAACTATCCGAGTTTCTACCTTAAAGCAGATTTTCGTGATCACAGATGAGAGCATGAGCAAGACACTCTTTGAGGATTCTTCACCTCCACAGCCCCTTCCGAGTGACGACTAGAGTTTCACCAGAGATAGAGCTCGAGAGAGACTTCTCCACCATTCATCCATGGCACCACCAGCAGCCTTGACGCATTTTGGATGAAAAAGCAAGAGATTGCTTACATCCAGTCTTCCACCTCTCCTCTAATCTCTGTATTGTATTACATTTTAGGTTAAGACATTAATACATTTTGTAATCAATGTATATCTTAGTTCCTTCAACACCATCTCCATCATCTTCTTTGTCTTTATCATCGTCTACATTCATCGTTTAGTTAAGTATCGAAGACAGTCGCATACTCAGTTGTGCAACCTAGAGAAAGGACACATGTAGCAACCCACAGAGAGGTGTGTGTTGCACGAGTATCTCGAGTTAATCCTCTGTGCTTGGTGTAAGGCTGTCGCAATGCTTGTCTATGAGCTGATTAGCTACAACTAACTGCCCGAGAGGGTAAGTAGAGGAACACACTAAAGCAAAGTAAGCTTTGTTCCTAAAGATAGGAGCAACCTTATGCTCGACGCAACCATGCATTATAGAGATATATGCATGCGGTTGCACACCGAAAGGTGTGCGATGTGTTAGTGCGATGAGCTGGAATTACTCGAGCGACCAAATATAATGAAGTCATCTTATTATGCATTAACAGTTGATGCATCTCTATCAATTTTCTTAGTTAAACTTCCATTGCTCAATCTATTCAATTAGGAGTAGGAGTAGTGCATAATCCTTTAACTTCTGTCTTTTTACTTTTATTTATCTCCTCAAACATGTTGCTTCACAAATATTATTGAGCTACAAGTCCATGTGTTTGACCTCGGTTCATCCCGAGAAACTTGCGTTCTTGTTATACTTGGCGAGAAAGCAAGAAAACTTGTGACAGGAACACATGGTCATTGTATATGTGCTTAAACACATATCGCATATTTTCTACTCCAAGCATGAGCTGCATCTCATGCAATCATCTTCTTTGCGTCATAGTCTACAATATATTGAGAAGATTGGAGTGAATTTGATGCATGCAATCTGTAGAATTTTTGCTGAAAAATTTATATGAAGAAGGTGTTCTTCAAGTGGGTTGTTGCTGTGAGTACTTCTCCAAGTTCCCTTAATTCAAGCTTATTTTGAGTCTCACAACTCAATCTAGAGCACCAAGAGAATAGTGGGGAAGATCTTGGGATGGTCTACAACGAGATTTGGAGAGTTTTGTAGCTAAAAATTGAGATTTCAAGAGTTTTACAAAGGTATAACTTGAAACTCACTTGTTTCTACAAGAGCATGCTTTAATTTCTACCAAAATTAATGAATTAAAATGCTTATTGATCCTTGTTACTTCCGCTGCTTGCTGATACAATCCAACACAATAGTGTATTTTCTCCTTATAATTATTTTTTTAATACATGATAATTTTACAAGATTGCTATTCAAAATATCTGATAATTCTACATGAATCTAACATTTTTTAGATTTTTTTTAGTGATCTTATTTTGGTTACAAATTTAGTTTTAATTCGAAATATAAATTAATTTATCTTATTTTATTTTAAACTTTAAGTTTAAATTTTAATTTTAATTTTAAGTTAATTGATCCTAATTGTTTGAGATTTAAAATATTCAGTTATGATATGGATATTTTAGTCATTAAGTAAATTCTATTTAATATTAAAATATTTTATTTTGTCATTTTTGCAATAATAAAGATGTTTTGTCATTTTTCCAAATGTATAATTAAATTTTATCACCTATCCTTTTATATCATGTTTTCAACGATCAAGCCAACTTTTGAAAACTAAAAAAAAAAAAAAAAAATAGTCACCCACTAAACATTAGGTTGAATATAAACTATTATTAATTAATTTATGAACTCGTTTTATATTAAAAATTTTGTATAATTATTATTTTGTTTCAAAAAATTTATAGTACATTCCAAATTGAGCTTAGCTAAAAAATAATTGACATAATCTTTCATCCAAGAGGTGAAAGGTTTGATCCAAAAAAATTTATAATACATTAAATAAGACATATTTTAATGTAACAGATAGATGAAAGGAGTCTACCACATTAAATATTATATTTCTTTCTAGCGTTTTGATATCTTTTAAAATATTTTTGCATTTTAAAATTTCAAGTTCAAGATTAGGATACACTGAAAATATAAAAATGTTGTTTTCAAAACAGAATTTAGATTCTCTAACAAATCAAAAGACAATCCCTCGTGAACAGAATTTCAAAATATATTCAAGACTAAGACTAAGTCGCCTAGGTCGTCCTATTGAAAGAGAAATCCAACTACCCAACGGTGCTACATCTAGTGGTTACTATTTCGCGGTCCAGTCTTATGAAAACTCATTGCATAGGATACCCGCCTCGCGTGTCGCCTACACGAACGGTTGGATCATTACATTTGTATCAAATACAAAGTAGTTCCTAACCTTATCCCTATATTATGGACCCTTTAGGCTGTATCTTGAACTTGATCCATGTATGTCTCCACATATAGTTCAAGATTCATAAGACAACCTTGGATGTTAGTTTATTGGATTTAGAGCTATTTAGACAAAATAGACACTAACAAACAATAACATTTATTGATTTAACTTTTCATTGATGATGGTCAATTAATAACATTTACTATCTACGAGTTTTAGGGCATAAAACTCAACAACATGCACAACCAAAAACTTTGAGATGAGAATAAGAGGGAGAAGTACCATGCAACCGCTCAAAAAGGAGATAAATTGTGGAGAACAGCGAGGGAAGGCGATTGATAAAATAAACAGATGTAAGCATAGCTTCACCCCCAAAACTTTTCAGGGTAAGATGCGGCGAGAAGCTAAGCATAGAGAGAATAAAAAAATATGTTGATGTTTCCATTTAGCCCGACCATTTTATTGAGAAGTACAAGGACAGGAACGTTGGACAAGAGTGTCCTATTGGGCAAGAAAAGAGAGCAGATAAGAGCCCTTATACTCCATTTCTTTGTCAGCCCGAAGAATTTTGATGGTTTGAGAAAACTAAGTTTGAATCATTTTGGCAAACTCAATGTAAATTTGAAGTAAGGAAGAACGACTCCTAAAAAAATATATCCACGTAGAACGAGAGTAGTCATCAATAAATAATACAAAATATCGATAATCATTTACTATAGGAGTAGGAGTAGGGCCCCAAATATCATATGAATAAGACCAAATGGCTTATCACACAATGATGTTGAATTAGAAAAAGATAAAGAAGAGTGTTTTGCCAGTTTGTAATGTAAACAATCAAACAAATGAAATAAAGAAACATTATTTAAGATACCAACAAAATTAAGCTCGAAGTTTGTCAAATGATACATGACCAAGACGAAGATGTCATCGATACATGTCGGTATCAGTGACAGCCGTAGAAATGGATGGCAGAATATGTGGCTTAAAGGATGTAAGCTCAAATAATCTTTCCACCTTTCGACCCGTACGAACCATCTAACCTGTCCAAGGATCCTGAATCTGACAGCCATGAGAAGAAAAGAGAACAGTTAATCCTAGGTCATACGGTTGTCCAACAGAGACAAGATTAAAGGTCAGGTTTGGGATATGATAAGTAGCAAATAGGTTAATACTTGGTGTATTAACAGTCCCAATGTGTGAAATAGGCATGTGGTTATTATCAGCGGGATGTACTAGAGGAAGGGACTTTACAGGGGTGGAGGAAGACAACAAGACTATATTTGAGGTCATGTGATTGCAACAGGTTGAATCAAGGAGCCAAGATGTACCTAGTGTGACAGAAAAGGCAAGAGAATTAGAAGATAACACCTGTTTCAACAAATCTTGAAGGTCACTGATTTGGATACTCGAAGGATTGGAAGGCCACATCGGAGGTAGTGGCGATAGCCACAATAGATGGAGAACCATGCTTAGAAGAATTCTTAAACTTATTGGTGTCCCGTGGTTCCTATACTGCCACGTTTCCTGGTCCTTTTCTTTTAGTGCTTCGACCCTAAGGGGTCGAGGTAGTTTGGTAGGAAAGTTGTCCAAGATATGACCACGCTTCTGGCAATACCTGCACTCATTGGTAGGGCAATTAGAGAACTTCTAACCATGCAATTTATAGTTTTTGTAAAAAGATGACTCAGTCGAAAAATGTGAATGGTTGGTTGCGAGAGCAATATCCGATGACAGTGAGGAGACTAGCCCAAGTCTTTTTTCCTTAAAGAGAATTTCTTGAATTGAAGCATCAAGGGATGGTAGAGGATTGCAATGCAACAAGGCAGCTTGAATAGACTCATATTCTGGACTCCCATAAGAACCTTGATAAGTCGTAGATGATCTAGACTAATCTTAGCCTGGTCTAACTGAGTCCAAATAGACTGGAGAATGGCAAGGTACTCATTCACAGATTGTCCGGTCTCCTGATTGATGCCTACCAGAGTAGTATGAAGTTGATAATAGTGAGCAAGACCAACAGTTTGGAATCGCGTAGACAAAAAATCTCAAAGTTCTTTAGCAGTACCGAATGCATCAAACTAGGTATGGATAGCAAGGATGGAACTGTTACTCAACCAGGTAATTATTTGATGATTTTTGCTATCATAGTCCTCTAGTCTTTCCATAAACTTACTATCTTTTTCAGTAGCTCATTTGACAAGTTTTTTTTTAAAAAAAAAATTTAAAAATATATTCCCAATTTTTTTTAATTCAACTTTATTTTTTCATGCATAAAAAGTTAAAACAACATTTTATTCTTAGGTTGTATTTAGTTTAACTTTTTAAGAGTTTAATTTTGAAAATAAGTCCTTTTAAAAAAAATGAATTGTTCGGCATTCGCTCAAAATAGTTTTTGAAACACTTGCAAAGTGTACTTTAAACCGTTTTTATCAAGAGAGATTAAATGAAAATAACTTTTTTTAAAATACTTTTTTCTTTAATCAATCCAAATAGACCCTTAATGTCTATCTAACTCTCTTTTTTAATATTGCAACAAAGCTGCCAAGTTCATTACTATTACTTTTATTTCAATTCAACCTGCTATATATTTAGAATTTTATTTAGGGGTTTAGTTTAGAGCTTCACAAAAGTACTAAAATACGTAAAAGAAAAAAAATACAAATTTAGTTTATAAATTTTTAATTCTATATGTTATACATCATTCAACTTTGATGAACTTCAAATAATTACCTTAAAATGATGTCTCAAATATTTAATTTTATAATAACATTTTAAAGATATCTAGAAAATTTGGAGTCTCTATGTATCTTGGACAAAATACAGCAAAAACTAAGCTCTCAGTGAAAACAAAGACATCATATGGTCCCTACGAAATAAAGCACACAACTTGAGAAAATGGTAACCTCTTTCATGTCCAATGTCTTTATGCATTTTACATCACTCTCATGCACCAATACAAAATTACCTCAAAGGATAAGATAGTAGACCCTCTATTTTCATCATTGATCCTTTCTATTCCATATGACACCTTTTATGCAATAAAATTAATTGTTTCAGAATTGAAGGGTAGAACTATGAAGTTTTTTTTTTTTTTTTTTTCTTTAAATAGTTTGACAAAGGTGTGAGAGTGGAGGGTCTAGCTTTTAACCTTTTAGAAAAGTACTACTCGTCTTCTCAATTAACCTATCTGTTAGAAATAATGGATCTCTACATGTTTTTACAATTGACCACTGAACCTCCACTTAAATAGTCGTCTCTCTAAATTACACTTGAGCATATCGTTGTCTAAAAGCCCAACCACATATGGCTACTACCATGACTTCATATTTTGAGGTTCTTCATTTCTTCATTCGGCATCCGAGAATTCTATCTACAAGGCTAAGTCAGGACATATGACTCTAATACCAATTATTAGAGACAACGAGTCTCTACACATCTCCACAATAGTATGATGTTGTCCACTTTGAGTATAAACCTCATGATTTTACTTTTTGTTTTCCAAAAGATCACATATTATTATGGAAGATATAGTTATCCTCCCTTGTATATTCATGATCTTTTCTTTATCTTATCAATGTGGATATTTGAATACATTCCCAATATTATGATTAAATCAAAAATAGATTTGACCAATTTTTTAACAAAGAAATCCATTTTTTGTATTTTATTCTTGTTGCACTGAGAAGCCATTTTAAACCATTTTAAATTCAAATCACTTCTAAGTAGTGCTACTTGAAAATAGTGGCATATGATTGGCAAGATCCAATTCCTATGACTTTTTTTTAGTGCAATAATTGAAGGAAGAGGATTGAACTTTCGATCTTAAGAGAGATAGTTTATGTCAATTATCGTTGAGGTATGTTCACTTTGGTACTATGAAATATATTCTATTCATTAATTTAATTTCCATCATTTTAAAAGCTACAATTCTACATTTTTCGGTTAATTATAACTCAATAACCCTTTTTTCATTTGTATTTAAAAAAAAAAAAAAAAAAAAAAAAAAAAAAAAAAAAAAAAACCGGCAAACTAACCCACCAACTAAAATAATATATCCTTATAAATGAAGGAGAGAATACAATTTAGAAAACTCTCTTTCCAAACAAAAAATTCACTAAGAGAAGATGCCAAAATATCAATCGAACAGGTTGTTTTGTTCTCGTCTCTAGGAGGAAAAAAAAAAACTTAACAACGTTTATAGAGATAACTACATCTATCATCGATCTGATCCCCAAAAGAATCCGCCTCAGTGAGGTTGAAATCATGGTTTAACAACTCACTTTATAACATTCTGAGAATTAGGAACTCTCTTTTCTTTTATTCCAATTGAAAATGTTATAACATTTAGAGTTACATTAAACGTAGAGTAACTTCTCATTGACCAGAACATGAATTTGACCAAAAAAAAAAAAAAAACAGAGAGAGATTGTATATGCATGGAAGAAATTATCAAAAATTAAATGACAAAAATTAATCATGTTTGGGAAATTTGTGGGCAGAAGTTATTGGATTGTAACATTATTGTTTGTTTGTTTAATCATTGAATAAGAATTAAGAGTACTGCGAATTCCCCCAATGCAATGCACCTGACCTAAAGCTAAGGTTGAAGAACATCGCCAAAATTGGGGCTGTGCCCCTCTTCTTTCTAGAAACACACCAACAACATAGAAAGTTTTACGGAAGTTCGACCTCCAATTTCAACTGAGTAGAGTGGATTATTATAATTCATCTCATATTTGGAACTCCAATTATAATAATTCATGTTTCGAATTATTATAGTCTACAATTGACTACAGTATTACTATTTTTAATCTCTATTTGTTATAATGTTTACTATTTCTTACTCATCTTTTTCTCTCTTTGTATGTTTATTGTTTCCTACCCGTACTAGAGTAGTCTGCACCCAAACACAAACATTATAATCTAAACTAAATTAGTGTGCACCTCAAACACATAATATAATAACCCACATAATATAATAATCATTTACTATAGTAACTAACTCAGCTCTCCAAACACTCCCTTAACAGTTATTTGGTTCGAGTTTGATTAGTTTTAGCTTATAATCTTTCAAATATCTAATTTTAGTATTTATATTTTCAATAAATCTTAAATTTAATTTCTGCAGTAAAATTATTGTTGATATTTCAAATTTTTTTTATTATATATTAGAATTTTCTATATAAATTTTGGTAATATACTTACATATTATACTTTCTTACATGAAATTTTTGTTAATGTTATTTAACAAATTTTGAAAAAAAAAATAACTTATTGAAAATATAGGAAATAAAATTAGACGTTTAAAAATATATGGTCAGTGGAACAAAAAGATTTATTTCATAAATTTAAAATTCATTAAAAATATAAGGACTGAAATTGAACAACTTCAATGATATCTTAACCAAAATTTAAATCCTTATATCAATTACACAATTAATTCAGTTGAAATACGAAATGATTTATTTTTAGTTAATAATATATTTAAATTTTATTTATAGAAATTATTTAAAATATACTTTGAAAATGTTTTAAAAACTATTTTGAGTCCTTTTAATTTTTTTTTTGAAGGTGACTTATTTTTAAAACTAATAGCTTAAAAAACATCCTTAACCATGAAGTTAATTGTCTCTATCTTGCTTTATTGATGGTGGGTGAAAAGTATTTTTGGACCCATTAAAAGGGCTTTTCAGAAAACAAAATAATAAATAAATATTTTTTATTAAAAAAAGTGATTTTGAAAATCTTCATTATTTTTTTTTAAAATTTTGAGGTAAATATATTAATCATTAACCATTCAAAATTTAAATGGTGGATATCCATGAAAATATTGAAATCTTAATTTTAAAAAATAATTGTGAAAACACCTAAAAAAATTTGTTGTTGCCATATATTTCTAGAAATATTTGTAAAAGTAAAAATAAACAAATGTTCTATGTTTTTTAAATAATTTAAAATGTTTATTAGTTATATTATAATCACATTCATCATATTTTGATGGCTTATATTCTATGTTTCATGATTTTTTATAATATAATAAGAATGTAGATTCTATAAAAATGTAAAAATAACGATAATGGAGCATTTTTGTAAAACGTTTTTTTGTTTTTTTTGAAGAATATTGTTGTAGAAAAAAGTTCGAATGCTTTACAATAGTATAGAGCCAAAAACACTCCAAACAGTGACAAATTTATTTAGTACGGAATATTAGAACTGCTTTAGACATCTCCCAAAGAAAACTTTCTTTAAAGTACTTTGTGTTTAAAGTTAATAGTAATTACTAATAAATTAAATCGATTCCACGAAGAGATTTGAATAGATTGCCTTAAATTCTAAAATATTTTGTGTCAATTAATTAATTAAAAAAATGGCAATTTTTCTATTTTTTGATTGACATAACCAACAAAAGACATCTTTTGTTGCCAAGGATTCTTTTCTTCTTTTTGAGTACACACTATGCTTAAGTAGAGTTGCTCAAAGGATTAGAGATGGCTTTTGTGTCTCTGTTTTTACTTTCAGGTTGATAACACGTATTTACTATCAATTGAATTATATTTATTTGTACTTTAATTAAATAGTTAATTTTTCACTAAAAAATTTCATTTGAATGATTAATTTCACATAGAAAATTTGAATTTGAACAGCAAACGGGACAAAGGCAAAGATAGAGAATAATAATAACTTAACAGAAAAATTTTCCCACTTCCTCCCTTATTTCCCACCTCTATGAGTAATCTTTGCCTCCGTAAAAGGCTGGTTCGCGGAAAAATACATCTTTAGGGCCAAAGATCTTTTAAGTGTGTAGTTGTAAACCCCGAACTTAGGTTCCCTAGATAAGTATGTTTAGTCAAAGAAATGTTATATTACATATTTATTAAATAGAAATTCATGTTGTTTATAGGGATTATGAAAGAAGGGAAGGAAAATATATTAAATGAAAAAAACTCAATCATTAGTCTGGCTGGAGGCACTAGGAGTGAGGTGACGTGGCAATCTACTCTTTGAACTCAGGATGCGGCAGAAAGATTAAACAGGAAGTGAAACTTCAAAAGCATGGTTTCGGCAATTGACAAGAGCAAATTTAGCGAATTCGGTGCCATTTGAAAGCTAGGAGAATCTAGTTTTCAAAGTTGTCCTGCTGGAGAAAGATTGCAAGAGGAGAACAACAAAAGTGGAGAATTTGCAGAAGAGACAGAACCACGAATTAATCAGGGCTCGAGGTGAAGTTTGGAAGTTCCAAGCCAAATTATAAGGAATTATGGGCTGAAATTTTAAGGTAAGGAATCTAAACAAGTTTGTAGAAGGAAGTTTCTTGAAAAGAGCTCTGGATTTTGAGTTATGAATTTTTGAAATTATAACAGGGAATTGGTGCATAAGCAGATAACTACTTGTGAGAAACAAGCAAGTAGTTCATCGTGGAGAATTATAGCGAGATTTGGGCATAAGGATCTCGTTTATAAAGGAAATCTCGCTGATTCTGTAAGGAGGATCTCGCTCTAGGGGGAAATCTCGCTAGGAATTGAGGTAAGTATCGCTAAGAATTTCACAAGAAAAGCTTGATCTCGCTCTAAAGGATCTTGCTGGCATTGCTATAGAGGATCTCGCTGGCATCGCTCTAGAGGATCTCATTAACATCGCTCTAGAGGATCTCGCTAGCATCGCTTAAGGGGATCTCGCCAATAAAGTTGTCTGTATTGATGGAAGTTCCTTTAATAAATGAATTATTTGAGATATTTTACTAGGAATTCTAAGTAATTTAATCGGGAATTATATCTTTTCAGGCCAAGAAGAGCTAGGGGTAACCAATAAGAGCCTGACGAACGGTGAGTGACTCAGTAAACTTAAGGTTTCCAATACTCATGCATATATGATCAAGTAAAGCATAGTGACATTAATGAAGTATTTATACTTCCTCAAGCAACAAATGGTTGGAGAATAACTTAATGCATGTTTCCCGGCTTATGTGTGTAACACAAGTCAAGGTATGTTGTGTAACCATTATAAAAGCTATGTTTTTTATTTTGATATATGCTTCCTAGAGGAAGGCTATGAGAGAATGAGTTCTTGTGTAAGTGAGTGGCAATGGAACAACTCTTGTGTAAATACTAGGCAATGGAACTTAATTTGATGTTACAAAATACACATTTGATACCGAAGGACGTTGAGAAGGTATCTAACCAATTAGGTACCGAAGGACATTTGAGAAGGTACCTGGCCAATTTGATACCGAAGGACATTTGAGAAGGTATCGGACCAATTTGACACCCAAGTACATATGAGAATGTATCATAGTAGCTTGATACTGAAGGACAAATTTGAGAAGGTATCTGAGTGGAAGTACCTAAAATATGATGGTACTTAGTGTGGCCACGTGCACGTAGGCAATTATGAATGAGAGACCGAAGTATGGGTTTCTTGGTCGGTAATAAACGTTTGAGAGCTAGAGCATTTAGGCTCGTTCTCAACTAGGGAATAATAATGTTTAATGATGTCTGAGAATGGTTTACAACTACATATAGAGACAATTACTTGAGTTTACTCATTGGTATATTTACATGTTTATAGTGATGCTACACTTGTTGCTTTACGATTCTGTAGTCTCTCACTGAACCTTTAGCTCACAGAATTTCTGTTTTTCCATTTTCAGGTAGCGGTCAGTTTCCTCAAGGGTGATCCTGCTGCTGCTTGCCACCGAAAGACTCAGCTTATTAAAAGACTTAGATTGATAATCTTTTTATGTACACATGTTTTGTGAGGGACTAGGGTTTCTATATGAATGTTTGGGCCATATGTGAATATTTTTCTATAAAAGTAATGTCTTGGCTATATGCTGTAACCTTTGTAAGAACTTAAGGGAGGTTAGCTGTTTGTGTATATTACTAATAAGATGAATAGGTTGGTATCTAGATTAGAAGGTTTGGGTGGTGAATGCTGGCAGTAGGGCTAATAGCTACCACGGTCATATCCTCTTCCAAAATAAAAGAGTAATTTGAGAGGGGGTGTGATAATAATAATCACTATTTACAACCATTACTAATTAACATTTTTCTATAATCAATAATTTGCATAATTAATGATTGATGTTGGTGTACTGACTAAGATAAATCATGGTTATCACTCATCAATCACTTTCTCTCTCTATTTTTTTTTTTTTTTAATATAGAAAATACCAATTGCATTCTTATCTTGGAGATGTTTATAATTATCTTTTAAAATGTTCATTTCCACAAATATTTTTGTTATAATGTTTAAATTTGTTATCTGGCATCAATTACCAAGCATAATATTTTATTTTTTTTAATTACTCTCCAATAATAAAATTAATCTCTCTCTATCTGTAGACGTTGATAACCTGATTATCAGTAGGTCACGTAAATCTTTATATCAATTCTCTATCATTCTCGTTTTCGATTTATCATTAATGGTCAATTTTATAACCATTTTTGTAGAAAGAACTGTTACTTGTGGATTGGATTTTGGGTTTAAATCACTAGCAGTGCTATTATTGCTTTCAAAATACAGTTGGGAATGGGAAGTTCTTGTCTCTTACCTCCAATTGAAAGTCTCTCTCTGTATATATATATGTATAGATATATCATATATATACCTCTTCATCTTCATAAATCCTGAAAAAAAAAAAAGAAAGAACCATCATCTGATCTGAAACTTAAATCCTTAATCTCTCTCTGAAAATGGCATCCTCAGAAGAATTCTTAACCATAGAATTCATCACCCAATTTCTATTGGGAGATTTCTCAGATCATCAAACCCATTTCCCAACGGATTCCCCCTATCTCCATCCCATCAAATTGGAAGATTTCTTCTTCGATTCCCCAATTCCGCCGCCGCCGCCGCCGCCGGAGATCTCCGACAATGAGACGAAGCCGGGCGAAGTTCTAGACCCATCGACGCCTGAGCCTGATGTGTCGGAGCAGATCCGTGGGGCCGAGACGGAAGCTGCCGTGGTAGGGGCAAGTGGCGGGAAGGGGAGGAGGCATTTCCGGGGAGTGCGGCGGCGGCCATGGGGGAAATTTGCGGCGGAGATCCGTGACCCGACCCAGAAAGGAAGCCGGGTTTGGTTAGGGACTTACGACAGTGATATAGACGCAGCTAAGGCTTACGATTGTGCGGCGTTTAGGCTGAGAGGGAGAAAAGCCATTTTGAATTTTCCATTGGAAGCCGGGGAACCCAACCCGCCGGCGGAGGCTGACCGGAAAAGGAGAAAGGGGCAGAAATGGAGGACTGTTCCTAAGGCATTGATGGCAATGAATGAGAAGTGAATGCTAATAAGTGGAAATTAAATTGGAAAAAAAAAAAAAAAAAAAACTATGAACTACATGTATGATTGGGTTAAAGTTAAATGTAACTTTTTTTTTTGCTAAAGTTAAATGTTTTTTTACTACTCTGGAGATGGAAGATCATTTCCTAAGAAGAAGTAGGTGAAAGATCAAATGTGTAACTTCTAAAGAAGAAGATTATGTTAATGATTAAGTTCATTTTGACAGTTAAATGTAATACTTAATATGCTAGCTAATTTTATGTAAATATGAGTGGTTACTTTTATCCTGGTTTAATTTATGACCAAAATAAGAATAAAATGAAAGTGCTTCAATGAAGTTTTTACCTATTTGATTTTATTTCTTCTTTTCAACTTCTAGTGTTTGTTTGTTTTTTGTTTTGTTTTCTTTCTTTATTTTTTTCAAATTAGTATAATTCAACTCACATAATATTATTTGATCAAAAGGTATGAAGTTCAAATTTCTCTCTCTATATATATATTGAGTCAAATGGACTATAGGTACAAGACTTCAAACTACAAGAGATGTTATCCGGCTTGTAAACAAATAATGATGGCTGCACCTTTTCGCTAGAATAAAATTATCTATTTATTCTCATCACACATTTTTCTTTAATTCAACGATATGTAAGTGAGAATTCAAAATTCAAAATTTTAATTAAAGTTATAATTATTCAACCAATCACTATTGGTTGATTTCCTTCCCTACTAGGTTTCTAGAAGCTTAACAAGGATGGGATATGAAATTCAGATAAATAAGTCAGAGGTCGGGGTTGGGTGCTTCAGGACCATTTGGGTCGCGTTCAACTAGCAGGGTTTTGAAGTCATTTATGGCTGCTATCAGATAAAAGTTTTTGAAGAATGGCTATCCTCGATAGTTTAGAGAGTCTCCTTTCCATCAGTATGCAGAACATTTTGGTAGAATCTAATTATTTAGAGGTCATTAACCTTTTGAACGACGCATCTGTGAGTCTTACAAAAATCTCCCTTTTCATAGATGAATCTAAAGGATTTTGTTTATGCGTTGAGATCGGTTTCCTTCTCTCATGTGAGGCATTATTACAACAAAGTTACTTATTCTCCAACAAATACAATCGTGAAAAAGCATACTTCTTCTTTACTTCTTTCCCCTTATCCTATTTAATTTAGGGTGTTAGTGTCTCAAAAGTAATTAAAAAAAGTTAGTATTTTTTTCTTGTCACTTCATTTGATTAAACTCAATCACAAACCACATCGTTGGAAATCTAATACTAAATGCTATTCTCATTTTTGCCACTCTAACAATTCTTATGAGAAATTAATACATATCTCATTCTATATCACATTATTCTTAAGAACCTCATTGAATTTCTTGTTTTCAATATTTTTGTTCTCCGATCACTAACAAAACAAGACAGTTGATAAGGGCAATAAAACCTTCAACTATCTCCACAATAGTGTAATATTGTCCATTTTGGATTTAGACCTCGTGTTTTGTTTTTGGAACTACCTAAAATGACCTCATACTAATGAAACCCTAAATCAACATGCAACTTTGTTTGTACTCCTAAGAATCCTCTTTTTGAACAAAATACCACCTAATTCTTCTCTCATAATTTGTTCACTCTTGATTGCTTAAGAAAACTTGCTCTTATCAAAACCCAGTTGCAAAGTCAGATAGAGCTCAACCATGAGACTCCTCCTTGAACAAAGATTTACTCCTCCACCAATAAGTTTACTTGATATACAGTTGTTACTTGATTGTCACTCCAAGCACCTTTTGTCCATCGGAAGACTCATCCATAAGACTTACTACTTTTGTTCAAAATCACTTAGGATCTCATCTACACAATTAGGTTTAGACCATGGCTCTAATATTAAGAACAATAGAACCTCCCTCTATCTCCACATGGTATGATATTTTTCACTTTAAACATAAATTTGCTTTTGAAACCACCCAAAAGAGCCTCATACTAAACAAATACTTGCCCTTATTTATATACTCACGATCGCTTCTTTCCCTCATCAATGTAGAACTTTGTTTCACTCCTAACAATGGTATTCTTCTTTCCTACACCAAGGTACAACAAACCTCCCCTTGATCAAAGTATGCCCACTTGTCCAATAGAGTTTTATAGACCATATGGCCATGTTTATCCATGTACTCAAAGCTTGTGTATAAAATCAACTAATTTCTTAATCAACATTTAAAATATATTATTGACTGATTTTTAGATTGTTAAATATATTTTTAACCATTCAAAATCAATTTATTATTTAATTTTACGTTTTTAAATGTGATTTTCATAAAATAAAAATAAATTTAAATAGCAAATATACTCTCTAAGTTTAGCATATGATTTAATTATCACTTTCTATCTCTTTATCTCCGCACTAATATAAAACTTGCTATTTAATTAAGATAAAAAAGATTCGATTCGACTCATAAAATCTCACATCAATCAAGTATCATCTTTAGCTTTCTTGTGATTTTCAAGCTTCTCACCTAATAAAAGATTGTTGTAAAAATATCTCAATTGACTATTAGAAGAATCACCATCTAAAAACAAATTTTGTTTGAGGAACCAATTTTCCACAACCATTCAGGAACAGCACCACAAAATAAAAAATGGTCTAAATCAAGCAACAGTATATTATATTCTCTCCTGTTGTGAGAAACCAACTTGTGTAGACATTGCCTCCTCCTAGACCATCACATTAGTAGTTAGACATTATTAGATTGTGTCTAAATTAAAATAGAATTGGTTGCCATAAAGAAAGCTAATAATGTCCCCCTCTCTAATCAGTCTAGAAAACTTTTAGTATGGCGAAGGTAACATACTCCATTTCTTTACACTATAATTTTATCTTTATAAATATATTTTTTAAAATAATGTTAAACAGATTAGGCACAACATCATTTTTAAAATAATGTTGACATGAGAGATACTAAATAAAAAGGACATTCATATATCTCATCATACATGAAATTTTTCTGATAAGTCGTATCTTTGAAACATCTAAGGGAGTGTTTGTAGCATATAGTGGAGTTATGAACCTCTAGAGAGTTGTGAACCTTTAAAAAAATTGTAAAGTTTGAGGAGTTGTGAAGTCGTAAAACCCAAAATGTAATGAGTTAATAAAGCATGAAATTTGTTGAATTTTGGCAAAATATTAGAAATGCAATTATATCACATCTAAAAGATTAAAGAAAGTGATAGACTTCAAACATCATAAAAGAAGTTTGTCTTTGGTTTCTAATCATCCCAATTTGAATAGCACTTTAAACTTGTATAGCTCAGTTGTGTGAGTGATATAATGCTTTGAGATAATACTCTAGTAATTAAAATTGGAGAGACAATTACTCTGTACGAGTGTAACAATTTTTACATAGTAAGATTTCTTTTTAGTAGATCGTGATTTTTCTTCAAATTTGGAGTCTTTCTTGTTAATTTTTGTATTTTTTTTATTTTATTATTTTCTACTTATTCTTATGATAGTAGTAGGAGGTTTTTCTAGACATAAACACGGAATGGTTCACTCCCTTCTAAGTCCAACTCTTTGAATCATTCACTCCAACTCTGGTCAACAGACCTGATAACTACGAAGCAAAATATCTGTATTATGACCAATGTCATAAAAATAATTTATTAAAAAAAAAAAAAAAAAAAAAAAAAAAAAAAAAAAAAAATTGAAGCTGTCTGTGTATCAAGTGTGAAGCAGCAATCATTTAATGAAGAAACAGACAAAAAAGAGGCTGCGCCTGTCCTTACATGTAATAAAATGGGTTGGAAGAGTTGAGTCACTTCCATTGGCCCAGAATTGTCCCTTTCCTTTCTTTCACTCTCGCAGCTGCCCTGTCCCTAAAAAAAAAAAGAATGAAACCGATATATATAGAGACAGGAAATTGTCCATGTTGAAGGAGTGGTCCCTGCAAAAGCAAAGGAAGGTGCATGAATGGATATGGATAACACCAATCCAAAGCACAAGTTGTAATTATATCTCAAGGATTGACTCTGAGAAAAGCAAATCAAGAGTTTTATGTCGGTTGGTTGTGTTTTGTTGTGTTATTTTCATTATTTGTGATCCTACTTTCAATGACATGAAATCTCATTACAACAAGGAAATTAAATAGGAGAATGTGTCTTCTTAGGCAGAGGGCTCCAAAGATTACCATGTTCATGAAGTTATTCGAACTACTCCATTTATTTCCTTCATTAAAAGAAAAACAAAACACTACTCGTTCCTAATCTACTTTTTTTTTTTTAATAGAATAATTGAGAAGATGGAGATCGAATCTTCAAACTCGAAAGAAGAAGGTTGTATCAATTAATATTGAATTAAAGTCACTTTGGCATCACTAATCTACTTTTGATGACTAGTATTCAAATTATGTTTAAGAATATAATAGATGAATAAGATAATTCACAAAAAAAAAAATTTGTTTCGCAATAAAATAAATAAATAAAATAAAACTAGTTATATATAGAGGATTTGAATGAAAAATTATAAACAAAAGAAGATTTGGGTTTGATAACCATAAAAACGTTTGATATTTTAGCCTATAAATGTCAATTTCACTATGTGGTTCTTTACGTTATTAGCTACCTTTAAAAATTAAAAAAAAAAGTTTTAAAAAACTTAACGAAATGTTAAAAATTTAAAAATTAATTTTTAGAAAAATAATGGTAAGAAACAGAACTTTTATTGAAAAAAAAAAGAAAGAAAGAAAGAAATGATACACTATGTCACAATCGCACCTTCGTATAGATCTCGAGATAATTGTGCAGCACTTGTTCTCGCCCTCAGACAAGTCAACCAATCCAAATCCAAATAGTCGATGGCACAATGGGCGTTTCAAACAACCTCCACCCCCGTTCTTCAGAAAAGGTTTTAGAAAATGGGTTTAGAGGAAAAGATTTTCGCAAACGTTTGAAAGCATGTGTACAATAAACATTAGTCGTATAGCTAGAAAGCAATAAGCAATAACACGGCTTTATAGCATACAACTCACTGGCATGAGGATATGATGATTAGTCTTGCCTCTATATAGTGCATTCTGAACAAAATTACATCTGTCACCCTTGCATATGGAAATGGGCTAGCGATCACATACTAAGAAAAGTACATATAAAGCAAACTACCTAGCAAAAGGAAATATATAAGATGAAAGCATAGTAAAAAGAGGTGGAGGCGGGCATGCAGCCATGGGCAATATGCCCTAAACAAGCATGACTGTGACATTCTCCCTCACTCAATTGGTTGACGTCCTCATCAACCAACTTTGTTTGAACTTAGCAAATTATTGAGCAATTGCCTTTGAGGCCTTCTACGCGCTCCCAACGAACTTCTTTGTCTTGGAGGCTTTTCCATCTCTCCAAGAACTCTTCCCAGCTTGGTCCTGGTCTTTCAACTTTGTCGTTTCTCTCAGCAAGTCTCTCATTGACTTCTTCCTCTATCATTCTCTTCATCGTGTCAGTCAAACAGGTCACCACCCTACATCACTCCTTGGCATGGTCGAGATGACACGGTTTCAGTCTACTTACGTGGATGACGGGATGACTCTCTATCCACAATGGTAACTACACCCGATAAGAGGCTTTCCCAACCCTTTCGATGACTTCCACCGGTCCTCTAAAGCTACTCACGAGGCGACATTCTCTTTGTCCTCGACTTCGAAACTGTCCTAGGCACAAGTTTCCTCGAACCCTATCCTCTAGTAAGAGCTCTCGGTGTCTGGGCTTTCTTCTTTCACTCATCTTCCTCTTTGGAGGTAGGGACTTGTGTAAACTGTCCGGCTTGAAACACGACACTTCTTCAAGACACACAGAATGTCTTGATGGGCCTTCTCTTCCGTGGTTTCGACTGGTTCATTGGTAAGGTCCTTCTCCAACTAGAGGACTGAGATCATCTTTATCCTTTTCGACTGTTTAATCCCGACATGCACAACGGTGGGCGTGGACTCTATGATCATTAAACATTTGGCGAGGGGTATCGGTATTACCTTATGTTCAAGCAAGAACTCCATCCCAAATACCACGTCAAAATCATCCATTTTAATGATCATGAAATCGATAGGGCCATTCCAATCCCCTAACTTCACGATTGTTCTCTTCGCCATTCCTGTAATTGGCAAGGCCATAAAGTTCACAGTTTTCATTTTACCTGCGCCTCCTTCCCAATGAACATTCAATCGTCTGGCTTCTATTTCCAACATAAAATTATGGGTGGCTCCCAAGTCGACCATAGTACTTTTGGCCTATCTATGGTTGACACAAGCATCCACATACATCAGCCTGCCCCTTTGGGGCTCATTTGTTTCTCTTGTATTCTTCTGGAGGGTAGCTAAAAATCTTAGGGCCCGGACTCGTGGGATCTTATCTTGTTCGGCTTGTACATTCTCGTTCTCTACCTGAACAGCTTTGCCTTTCCAGTCCAAGGCTAATGAGGCTTGAAAAGCGTTAAAAGCTGCTTGTTTCGGACATTCGCTCGCCTTATGTTGTCCCTTGCATATATAACAGGAAAGAGGCCAATAGAAATTCTGATGATTCTGCCTCAGCCATGTATTTTCATTGCCTGCTGAAGTGGTTTTCCATCCCCACTAGTGTCTCTCTCTCCTCCACTATTCCATGATGGGCTTGATTCATTGCTATTTCTCCCTTTATTCGGGGATCTCGAGTGTTGCCTCATCTCTTGAGATTCATCAATCAAGTTGAACAACGTTCAGCCACCGTATATGCAGCTGGAGATCCTGTATTCTCTGTTCATACAGTTTGTCTTTGCCCACGGTTTCAGACCTTTGACAAAACAGAAAATTTTGTCTTTTTCAAATATATCTCTTATGTCCAACATCAACCCGACAAATTGTTTCACATAGTCTCTAATGGTGCCAGTATTTTTCAATTCCTATAATTTACATCTTGCCAAAATCTCAATATTTTCGAGGAAGAACTGAGAACGCAATTCTTGTTTTAGTCTTTCCCACATGTCGACGGTGCACCGACCCTCTTGGATGTCCATGAAACGAGACCTCCACCATAACTTGGCATCCTCTACTAGATGCATCGTCACTAGGGTGATCTTCGACTCTTCAGTCGCTGTGTTCGTAGCTCTGAAATACTGCTCCATGTCAAAGATAAAATTTTCTAGCGCTTTCGCATCGCGAGCTCCACAGAAGGGCTTAGGCTCAGGTACTTTTACCCTGTTGAATTGGACTGCACCCCTGGTTGGGGCTTGATTTCTCACTACTCTCATGGTGAGGTTAACTCTTGCACTAATGTTCATAATATCTCCTCGGATGACATCAATGGTGGCTCAAAAGTCCTCAGACAATTTAGTCACCATCTGAATTATCACTCTCTGTGAGCTATCTAGTTCTTTGACACACTCTTCCACAGGGGCAACAGAGCTCGACGAACCATCCCCATGCTCGAGAGGCCCACTTCTTGTGGCTTTTGCCTCTAGGGTCTCAACCCCTGTCAACAATTCCCTGATGAGCATCCCGTCTAAGCGGCCAACCACCACGTCAATTTCATCGACCTTGTCAGCGAGTTCTTGTAACCAAGTTTCTAGGAATCGAATTTGATCAGGGACTTCTATTAGATAGAGCATTTGCTCTTCTATCTCGACCAACCAGTCAACATGAGACTTGCCCAATTACTTTGTAGCAAACATGATCACAGCTTCTCAACTCCATGAGCTGACTTTGCTTTGATACCAACTGTCACAATCGCACCTTCATAAGTGTCTTGAGGCGATTGTGCAGACTTGTTCTCGCCCTTGAACAAGTTAGCAAATCCAAATCCAAATCCAAATAGCTGACGACATACTGGGCATTACAAACAAACTCCACCCCTGTTCTTCAGAAAATGTTTTAGAAAACGGGTTCAGAGGAAAAGATTTTTGCAAACGTTTGAAAGCATGTGTAAACAATGAACACTAGTCGTACAACCAGAAAGCAATAAGCAACAACACGACTTTATAGCCCCCCTAAAATTTGTTTTCAACTTGAGATGACATTTTTCTTTGTCAAGACAAAGTACACTCTTGACCATATTTCAGAAATGGGGCTCTTAAGAGATAAACTTGCAGGATTTTCGATTGAGCAAAATCATCACCTAACATTAAGTACTAATACTTTGTTGACAGATCCTTAACGATATAGGCATCTAGTCGAACATCTCGTATATTTGTCCTTTACCTGAACTAACTTGGCTTGTGTGATGCATATCTTAGCTCAATTTATGTAGGCACCTAATAGAACATTAGGATGTTGTAGTTTGTACGATTCATATTTGAAAAGTTAACCTGATCAAGGAATCATTCTTCACCCCAATTGTGGTCTCTCTGATGGAAAAATAGGCATGCGCAGCGGAATTGAGGACCAATTTTATTCTAATTGTACAAAAATAACATACAACCCTATTTAATTAATGAGGAATTTTTTTGTAATATTACCTTTGAAGTTCCTGAAACGCTTCTATCTTTGCCCAAACACGAACCAGACAATCACTAGAGCTGACCTACTATCCTCTAGACTCAGAACCGGGTTGTGGGACCCGATGGAAGAAGAAACCAAGAGAGAGAAAGAGATGGAAATAGGAGATAGGATTTTTTTTGGGTTGGATTTTTTTTCAGCCCAATTTAGAAACTAATTTTTGGCAAAAAAATCAAAAATTTTCTATCCAAATTGAAAGCCCAAATTTATAGAAAAAAAACCATGCAAAAATTGTATAAAACAAATTCATAAAAACCCAACACTTCAAAATCCACTATCTAAGTGGACTTGATATCTCCATAAGCCAACACCTAGCTAGAATTATCCAACAAAAGTTTGAATTTTCCCACTAACTTTAGTCAATGGGCAAAATGGTCATTTTGTCAAAGTCAAACTTTGATCGAAAAGTCAACACTTTGACTTTTTATGATTTTTTCCTTGTTGACTAATTTTGACCTCTCGAGCATGAATCCGTATTCATTTTCTCGAAATTCAAATCACATTTGAATATAAGGTCGGTCAAAAGTCAATTCTTTGACTTTTTACATCTTTGACCATTTCCATTATTTCTGAGCTTCCAAATATGAACGTATTCATATTCTTGATATTTAAATCACATTTAATCATTAAAATTGTATCTCTAAACTGAAAACCATCTACTATATCACATATACTTGTCGATTTCTCTCTCTTCACCTAATTCGAACAATTCGAATCATTCTATCATACTGTTCTAAGTTTAATCCATATGAGCTAATACGGGAACCTAATGGACCTATAAATCATGGGCTCCAACAATCCGAGATTAGCTGGCTAAACTCTTTTAGACAGAGCTAACCAACATTCGTTAACTAACGGGTCATTCCACTATAGTCCCGTAGTTGCACTCCCCTCACTATAGATATATTTGTGTCCATTTGATATAACCATGATTAGTAAGCTAATCATTCATAGGTTGTTCATAATCTTGGCTGGGTCATAAAAACCGTTTTACCCCCAAGACTACATCTTATTCCTTAAGTTCCACTGATCCTCTAATGAACAATTGGTTTAAGGTCCAACTTTTAAACCGAACCCCTCTCGGACCAAGAAGAGGGTGGGGCCCCTTGTTCAAGACCTGGATTCAATACTAAAGGGAATAACCTATCTACTATCCCTATAACGAATAGTTGTGAATTCCGTCTTGCACCCTATATTCCCAGCTATCCACCTGATCTTACCCTTGAAATGAGAGGCCTATTGGGCCAACGATAATGAGCTGCCCTGACCTATGCAGATCTAAGAATAATTTTGAGTGAATAAGAGTTCATAGTTAGCTCAGGATTAAGATTAAGTTACCTAGATCATCAATTAACGAAATAGTCAGTTTTATACATAAAACGACGTTTATAATGTAAAAAGTGACTATTTCATGGTTCGTCTTATATAAACTCTTTACATAGGATGCCTCCACATTCATGTACGGTTTAGGATCACATCGTTTGTACTAACTATAAAATGGGTCGCATCCATAGTGTCCCCAGAATAAGGCGCCCAACCTTATTCATATACTATAGACCATTTTGGCTATATATTTGAACTTGATCCACATTTATGTCACTACATAAAGTTCAAACTTAAACTTAATAGCCTCGGATCCTTAGTTTATTAGATTCATGAATTCAATACAACTATATTGAACAAGAATATGATATTACAAACTACGAGTTTTTTGACATAAAATCCAACACTCTCTCCATCAAACTAGCGTGACTCAAATTAGGCGTGTTGTTCATCGACTTTCCACTTTCTTATTGGTTGCCATTTCTTTTGGTAATTTCTTCATCTCTTGGGGAACCAAGAAGCAACAAATGACGTCTCATTCATCAGCAAAGGTCGAGTATCACTCCATGGCTTCTATTATATCTAAACTCGAGCTTAAAGCATTACTTGAGGGTCTAAGAGTGAATCATCCATATGCCATAAATTTATTTTGTGACATTTAGTCGACATTATATATTGCTTGAAATTCAATTTTTCATGAAAAAACAAAAAAATTAAGATAAACTGTTATTATGTTTGTGATATTATTCAGGATGGTATCATTGCTACACATTAAATTTCTACTAACGAGCAACTTGTAAAAATCTTTACAAAGATTTAGGGGAAAAAACCATTTCTTTATCTTCTTCACACGTTGGACATTTGTGATCCTCATGCTCCATCATGAGGGAAGGTATAAGAAAATATATTTGTATATTTTTTCCTACTTATTTATTTTGAGATGTATTTTGGTTTACACCCAAGATTAGGTTGTTTTTATGAACACCTTATTTTAAATGAAAACCAATAGAAATATCAAAATTATTGCTTAAATCTTAATCACCTTAGAGTTTGGATGTGTTTAGAACACCTTTTCAAGTGTTTAATTTAAAAAATAAATCATTTTGAAGAAAAAATCAAATGTTTGACAACCACTTAAAATAGATTTGAAAAAAATGAACTAATAAAATAAGTTGGTATAGGATAAACTCTTGAAATTAATTTATAGAAAAATGACTATTAAGTATTTAATGTTCTATCTCTCCCTAATTTATATAATACTTACATCACCAAAATACCCCAAAAGTTATCTACATCACTTCTACTATGTTGTCGTGGCTACCACTACCAACTCCAACCACCGCAGACATTGACCACCATTGTCAGTCAACTCTAGTGGTAGCCACTGCCCAATCCCACTAGCGACCACCCCAATCAATCAACTCTAACAATCATTATTTTAAGTTATAAATTCATACTTCATAGTATTTTATAGTCATCCTTTATAGTAATTTGATATTAGTAAAAACACTTTTAGGGGACGTTTGGCGCACAAAGTTGAGTTAAGTTGAATTGGTAATTATTATAGAAGGAAAATAATTAAGGGAGTTGATGTGAATAACAAAATGAGAAATGTGAGTTATCGCGAATAACGAAGTAATAAACTTCTTTAATAATTGGTAAACCAAACGGCGGGTAACCCACCCACCCAACCCAACCCAATCCAATTCGGGGACCAAACACCCCCTTAGTATATAATAAACCAAACGAATTTATATATAAAAGACTTCGGAGAAAAAGTTGTTAAACACATGAGTTTTTATTTTAAAGAGTTTTATCAAAAGTCTTTCAATGGAAAGATAAATTGGAAAAAAAAAAAATATATATCTTGGTCGATCTACATCGGCCGTATTTTTTGTCCTACGGGCTACAAATCATTTTCGCTCTTTTGATTAAAATTCTTGAAGAGGTGAAATACCCTATAGGCCATTCTGCGCTTTTGGTTCCTAGTGATCTCTTTCCAAGTGATCAGCTCAATTGGCTTAAATTTTTAAATGTCGATTCTCTTCTTTGTTTCTTTTACATCTGTAATGACCAAAAATTACGCTAAATTATTTTGCATGTAAATAGCCTACCCAACTTTACTACCCGCCCATATTTAAGCTCACTTGGTTATTCTTATGATATATGCCGGTATGCTCTCATAATTAAAAAATAAAATAAAATAAATAAGATTAAGTCAGGTTTGAATTAACTAAAAAAATATTTTTTTAAAAAATATATATTTTTATTTAAACTCTTTTATAAAAAAGATTTAAAATACACTTTAAAAGTGTTTCAAAAACTACTTTTAGTGATTGTCGAACACTATAATTTTTTTTTAAAATGACTTATTTTCAATATTAAACACTTGAAAAGTTAGACTAATTTCTATTAATTTCTAAAATGACTTATTTTCAATATTAAATGCTTGAAAAGTTAGACCAATTTCTATTAAACTTTCAATTGTACAATTCGAGCTCTCAAGCTTATACAAGTTTGGAATCCAATTTCTATAACTATAGTAGATTTAAAGTTTCATTTTTATCACTTTGAGGGCTCAATTTTATAATTAAAAGTTTGAGAGTTTAATTCAAACTAATATCACACTTTATGAGTGATTTTAGCAATTTACCCTAAAAAATAAACTTATAAATTTCATATCGCTATGAAAAATTCAATCATTTCTCTTTTTCTGTAAATATCCCCGGCGAAGTTGCACCAATTTCCTCATTTATGTTTGCTTCACTTCTCAAACATTTTCTATCCATATTTGAATATCATTTCGTAAAATTTTAAGAAGTTGAGATTGCCAAAAGACTATTTACATTAATACCTACACATACTATTTTCATTTATATATGTCCTAAAACTAGGATTCATGACTTAAACTGCTGAAGCAATTTTACACACAAGTTTAAGAGGTTTTTCTAAAACTTTTAAAATATTCATTGACACATAAAAAAAAAGATACAAGCTGCCTATTCAACCTCAAGATTGGGATTTCTTTTTAATTTAAAGTCATTTTTTTACATCAACTAGGAATTTCCTAGAAGCTTAAGTAAGTCAATAGAACAGTATAGCAGTGGAAATTTATTGATAGCTTAAAAGGACTAACAAGTGAGTACATACCTGCTGTCTTAATGAGATGAGTGTGAGGGAGACAATGCAAGAACCAATTGTCATTGTTTCAAGCTCCATTAAGATTGCGTATCAAAGAATACTGCAATAGAAGTTCATAGCAATATTACTGCAGTTGAAAAATTATTTTAACGGTCTGGAAATACAGCTAAACTGAGAACAGCCCGCCTCCGATAACGAGAATTTTCCACCCAATAAAGAGGAATGATAAAGACGATTCATAATGTTGTATAAATAAAACTGAAAATTCTCACTTCTTTGGCATTCTACTCTTTAAATGGCTGGAAATCTCATTAGTGAAGACAAGGTTTCCCAATGAGTCTCCTCCATGTCTGTGCCTGCGTGTATTAGAATGTTGCTCCTTAGTACTCGACTAAAGATATGTTTAATGAAGGTCCCATTTGGTAACTTTTTTATTTTTGGTTTTTGAAAATTCTGCTTGTTTTCTCACAATTTCTTCCTCACGGTTCTCTCATATTTCCTATGTAGACATATGATTTCTTAGCTAATTTCTAAAAACAAAAACAAGTTTTTGAAAACTATTTTTTTAATTTTCAAAATTTGGCTTTGATTTTAAACACTCTTAAAATATAGACAACAAAACATAGAAAACAATAAATGGAATGAGTGTTTATAGACTTAATTTTCAAAAATCCAAAACCCAATAGTTACCTTAAATGAAAACAAATGTAAGAGTGCAGAGGCATTATTTAAAGCAGACATACCTCATAAAAATCCTAATTGCCAGACCAACAAAACTGACTGGCAACATGAAAGATCCTGGATGCGACACTGGTCCAGTTTGAATTTAACTAATGGCCATTATATCTGAGCAGAAATATCGATGCTGCCATTAAATCTGAGCAGAAATATCGACGTTGTTGATATCAGCAGCTTTTTCTTTCAGTGCCTCATAATTTGTCACGAAACTAGGTTGATTGGTAGACGCAAGAAGTCTTGCCCACATTCTGCCAGTTAACTTCACTGTGTTTTGAGTCTCCGTAACACGCTATACAACACAATCATATTATTAATTCTAATGATATTAGCTTTCCTGATAATATTGATACAGAAGTATAAGAGATGACCGTCTTCCAACAAAACCACGTAAGCACTATAACAACCATGAAATCATTCTGTTCCTATCACGTATAATTTCATTCAAAATTAGTACGATATTAAGTCTATGAAACAAGCAGTCCGACACATACAAATCAACAAGACACAAAATATGCAAGAGAAACCTAAGTCCCATGTGATAACGATTTCGTTTTTGTTTTTTGTTTTGAAATTTATGTTTGTATGCCCACTCTTTCTTTAGTGTGGTTTTCATTTTAGTGTGGTTTTCATTTTTCTTAAATCAAGGTTTAAATTCTTTATCAAATTCCAAAAACTAATCATGTTTTTGTAAACTATAAAATTTGTTTTTGTTTTTTAAATTTGATTAAGAATTCAAATGTTTCCTTAATAAAGATGAAAATCATGGTAAAGAAAATGTAAGAAAATAAACATAATTTTGAAAAAAAAAAAAAAAACCAAATGATCATCAACCAAATACACAAAGTGTATCATGTAGGGGTTCAGAGCATTCAACAGAAAGTTTCTATTTGCTGAAGGTCAGTGTCCAAATTCTTATGAAAGCAGGTCGGTAAAAGCTAGAGCCTTGTGAGAATCAAGAGATAACCCGAATCACTCTAATCCAGTTTTAGATCGTGGGAATCCTATCGTGAATGTAATTAAGCAATCAACTGAGTGCTTTACGTGTGGTGTCTCAAAATTTGGTTAGGTGGTGCATATGAAAGTTATTAAAATCTTCAAAAATGCTGAATGTCTCAAGTTGTCAGATCAGATCCTAACTGTGTGGAATGAGATTTGATCTTGAAATAGGGTGCCTATTTCATGTAGGAGACTAGGAGTAGTGAAACATTCCATTTGAGGATTGAAATGTGTTTAAGCACAAGTCGAATGTCCTCAAAAGTGTTTGACATCTCTCATCATTGTCCCTGTAGGGGAACAAACGAGAATATTAAACAAAGCTAAAATTTGATCTTTCCTTTAAATGAAATAACTTTCATTGAAAAAAAAAAATGAAAGAATACATTGCCATATACCAAAAAAAAAAAAAAAAAAAAAAAAAAAAAAAAACAGCCCCTTACAGAAAAGGTTTCCAACTAAGGGTAATGTTAGCAAGGGAATAATTTTTTTTTTTAAAAAAAAAAAAAAAAAAAAAAAAAAAAAAAACCCTTTGAAACCAAACCCCAAAGCGACAACCTCACCAAGGACAATGCCGATTGCTCTCTCCTCTCTCCTCTCTCATTCAGATTCATCAGTAAGTTTGGGGTCGAGTCAACATCTCCAGTAATATAATTCATTCAACATGGAAACTACGTGTTGCAGTGTTAACAATCAATATTTCTGTATTTGGCAAGAGGATTTTGGATTCTCAGTGGAAGCTTGTGGAAAAAGCCAGAAAGTCACTCTTACTAAACAATCGATGCTATGGCTGGAAGGAGAAATGTTCAATGTCGTCAAGGATTTGCTGCAAGTTTGTTATTCAAAGAAGATCAGATCAGAGCAGGGCTTTATTGGCTTGGCAAAGTTTAAATCAAAGATTGGTTCGCAGAAATAGCTTGGTGGCCCCCTTCTGGTGGAAGACGAAATCTCCATGTCCCTGCTGGAATAAATAAAAAAGGGTGGTGTGCTTTTATGGAAATGATCAGTGCAAGTTTGAAGATAATCAATGTCCAAATTCCGGAAGAGGAGATTTTAGAGGATAGAAGCTTTAATGCGAATATGATCAGCGCAGCAAAATCATTTGCAGAAGTAATTAAGGGGAGTGAGGCAATCGGACATCAACAAACAACTCACAAATTGCCTTCCTATTGGGTTAGAAAGGAGAGCGAGGAATGGTAAGATGCATTTAAAGATCGAGCGTTGGTCCAAGAAAGAACATTCACTCCCTGGCTATATTAAATCCTATGGAGGATGGATTTCGATTAAAAACTTTCCTCTGCCCTTTTGGAAGAGCTCTGTTTTTTAGGCTATCGGTCACCACTTGCGTGGTTTAGTGGAAATTTCTTCTCAAACTTTAAATGGCTTAAAGTGCTCAAAGACCATTATAAAGATTGAAAATAACTTATGTGGTTTCATTCCAGCTTCTCTATCAATTGAAGATGCTCCTCTGGGAAAATTTGAGATAAGTTTTGAAAGTTTTGAGCCTTTGATCTGTTGTCTCAGATTTGTTGTCTGAGATAGTTAAATTAGGAGTTAAACCATGTAGTACTTCGATAATACCAAATTTGCAACTTGCTAAGGAAGGAGAATTGTTTAAAGATCCTGAGAGATATAGAAGGTTAGTTGGAAAGTTAAACTATTTAACAGTGACACGACTTGACATTGCTTATTCTGAGTATTGTGAGTCAGTTTATGTCTTCCCCGACTATGGATCATTGGGCTGCCGTTGAACAAATCTTATGTTATCTAAAAGTTGCACCTAGATGTGGGATCTTATATAAAGATCATGGTCATACAATGCTTGAATGCTTTTTAGATACTGATTGGGCTAGATCTCGAGAAGATAGGAGATCGACCTCTGGATATTGTGTTTTTGTAGGAGGAAACTTGGTATCGTGGAAAAGTAAGAAACAAAATGTAGTTTCACGTTCGAGTACTGAGCCAGAATATAGAGCTATGGCACAATTTGTGTGTGAAATAGTGTGGATACATCAACTTTTATCTGAGATGGACTTCAGTATTACTGTGCCAACTAAACTATGGTGTGATAATCAAGGTGTTCTCCACATTGCATCCAACCTAGTATTTCACGAACAAACTAAACATATTGAAGTGGATTGTCATTTTATTTACGAGAAAATACAAGAAAGGTTGATATTTACATGATATGCGAAGAGTGGAGAACAATTGAGAGATATCTTTACTAAAGCAATAACTAGAGCAAGAATAGGCTATTTGTGCAACAAGCTGAGCATGATTGACATATTTGCACCAGCTTGAGGGGGAATGTTATAATATGTATTTATATTGTAATTATGATTAGTTAACCTTTATTATATTTTTATATCTCCTAGATTAGGGTTTCTTAGTTGCTTATATATATATGTATGTATGTATGTACATACATAGATACATATATATGTATTTATGTATGTACATACATACATACATATATGTATCTATGTATTTATGTACCATACATACATACATGTATGTATCTATGTATTTATGTACCATACATACATACATGTATATATATATGTATGTATGTACATACATACATACATACATACATATATATATATGTATGTATGTATCCTCAACCTGATTAAATAATAAGATCATTATTCTCTCCAAAAGTATTGAGAACACAAATGATGTTGGCTGGACACTTCTAGAGGCTTTTGGAAAATCAAGAGGTTTATTAATCATGTGGGATGAAAGTAAAGTTATACCTTTGGAATTCCTTAAAGGTGACTATTCACTTTCTGTTAAAATACGGACACATTGTAGGAACAGTTGTTGGGTGACAAATGTTTATGGAGAAATAGATTATAGGGGAAGAAGGTATCATTGGTTGAAACTTACATCCTTATCTCATTATTGTGTGGAAGCTTGGTGTTTAGGAGGGGACTTCAATATCACAAGATGGAGACATGAAAGATTTCTCATGGGTAGAGTTACTAGAGGGATGAAAAAAATTTAATAAATTTATTGCAGAAGCTAGTTTGTTACAAGTGTCGTTATCCAATGGAAGCTACACTTGGTCAAGGGAGGGCAACACGAGATCCCATTCTCTTATTGATCGCTTCTTAATCAAATAAAGAGTGGGATGAGATGTTCACTAATTCAATAGTTAGTAGGAAAGCAAGAATCTTCTTTGACTACTTTCCTATTACTAGAAGCTGGTGTGGTTACCTGGGGTCCTTCTCCGTTCCCTTTTTGCAACAGCTGGATGTTAATTAAGAGTGCTCAAATCTCATTAAGCAAACCTTGAGTGTTAATCATTCAAATGGTTGGGCAAGTTTTATCATTGATCTAAAGCTGCGCAAGATGAAGGAAGAAATTAGAGGTTGGTTTGTCAATTTTGAATCTGAAAGAACAAGAACGAAGAAAGACATATTATCGGAGTTGGAATTCTTCGACTCAAAGGCTGAAAAGGAAGATTTATCCACACTTGAGATCAATATACGTTTCCAATTAAGGGGGACCTGCTAAATCTATATATTTTAGAGGAGAGGAATCTGATTCAAAAAAGCAAGTTGAATTGGCTGAAGTTGAGAGATGAGAAAACAAAATATATGATCACAGAACTATTGCCTGTGGAGGCATGGTGCTTCATTCTTTTCGTGATATTGAGTCTGAAATTTGGGGTTACTTTGCAAATTTATACACCAAACTACCAGGCTCAAGATCCATACCAATGGATTTACCGTGGCTACAGCCTGCAAGTTTCTTCTTCTCAAAATCTGTCATTAATAGCTCCATTCCGCAGTGAAGTTCTGCAAGCATGTAAGTCACTTGGGAAGAGTAAAGCTCTTGGCCCCGATGGATTTATTGTAGTGTTTTTTATCGAACAGTGGATGAAATTCAAGAATATCTTCCAGAAAATGTTTGAGAAGTTCTACTTGAATGGAAAGTTAAACGTGTGCATTAGAGAGAACTTTATTTGTTTAATTCCAAAGGAAGATCCAACTAGTGTTAAAGACTTCCACCCTATAAGCCTCACAACTTCAACATACAAAATACTCACTAAGGTTCTTGCAGAGAGACTAAGGAGAGTTATTCCAAGCATTATATCTAAACACAAAGCACTTCCATTGGAGGAAGACAGATTTTAGATCCAGTCCTTACTGCCAACAACTACAGAGCAAAAAAGAAACAAGGGTGGGTGCTGAAATTAGACATGGAGAAGGCATTTGATCGATTGGATTGGAAAAAATCCTTCAACTTATGGGATTTCATCCTAAGTGAGTTGAATGGATCAACGGATGTGTTCGAAATACAAAATATCCGGTGTTCATCAATGGTAGACCAAGAGGGCTATCAAAGCCACCTGAGGTATTTGTCAAGGAGACCCCTTATCGCCTTCTCTCTTCCTCATCGTTAATTCAAACAATTGGTTTGTATGAATGGTGCTCGGGACAGAAGGTTAATTGGGAGAAATCAACATTACATAGGGTAAATATTGATGACGATACTTTAAATCTCATGGCGAACAGATTGGGCTGCAAAGCTGGTAAATTTCCCTTTCTTTATTTGGGATTACCACTTGGAGGATACCCAAAAACAGCACTCTTTTTGGCAAACAGTTATTGACAAAGTGCATCTGAAGATTGACAGACGGAAAAGGTACAATTGATTAGAGGAGACAGATTAACTCTTTGTAATTCGGTCCTGGAAAACCTTCCAACCTATTCCATGTCAATTTTCCAAATGCCCATTTCAGTTGCTTCAAAGATTGAGAGGATAATGTGCAGATTTTTGTGGGAAAGCCAAAAAGGCAGTAAGCTCAGTAAGGTGGGAAATTGGTACAAAGGTTGTTCAGGATTGTGGCATTGGAGTGAGAAATTTAAAAAACAGAAATACGGCTCTTCTTTTCAACTGGAATTGGAGATTCATCAACGAGCAAGATTCCCTTTGGAGTAGGGTGGTTAAAAGCATTCATGGTTCAGATCCTCACAATTGGCATACATCCGGTAAGCATGGATTGAGTTTGAGTAGTCCTTGGATTGGCATCTCAAAGCTTTGGGACACGTTTGGATCCTTATCACATTTTAAACTTGGAGATGGTAGGAATATTTATATCTGGACTGATGTTTGGTGTTCAGGTTCCTCTTTTCAGGAGAGTTTTCCAAGAATTTTCCATGTGGCCAAGCTTCTTAAAGGTAGTATATATGATCACTGGGATTTTAATACGAATTCTTGGAGTTCATTACTCAGAAGGCAGCTCAAAGATGAAGAGCTCAATGAACTCCAGTAGCTTTTGTCTCAACTGACAGCAAAAGGGTCGACGAAAATACAGAGTCTCGAGTCTGGGCTCTAGAGTCTTCTGGTAGGTATTTAGTTAAATCCTTCTCCAAGTATTTAAACTCTTCTACCCCTTTGGATAAGGGAATTTACAAAGGCGTGTAGAAATCCAAGAGTCCCAAAAGAATTAATGTGTTATTTTGGATTTTATTTTTTGGGACATTAAACTGCCAGGTAAAGAACTCAATTTTCTTTGGTATCTTAATCCTCCAAACCACTTCAAAGACCGACTCACTAACAAGATAGGGATCCAACAACACTCTAAAAAAAGATTTACAAGAAAAGCCTTCACTAGGACTAAGCTTCCAAATCTGAACATCCCTTCTACCCTCCCAAAAAAATTGCACCCATCCAACAACGAAATAAGAGATGCAACCTCTATCATTTCCCTATTGGATAAATGACGACGCAAGCCAAAAGAAAACGACACAGAACTCCCTGACCACACAAGAAAGTCGGGAACTGTACGATCTTTCAAGGAGTTCGATCATAAGTTAGCTCGCCAGGAGTTCCTTCTCCCTCTGCCTTTTAAAGAGGAAAGATAGGTTTTATGATTTGCTAAGGTGTGTGTTTTATTGTGGGATATTTGGGGGAGAGGACCAACAAAGTGTTTGGAGGTGTGGAGAGGGACCATGGTAATGTTTGGTCCTTGGTGAGGTTTCATGTTTCTCTTTGAATTTTGGTTTCGAAAACTTTTTTGTAATCATCCTCTAGGTAGTATCATACTTAGTTTAGGTGGAAACCCTTCCTTTAGAGGGGTTTTTGAGGGCTTATTTTTTGTTGCCCTTATATTCTTTCTTTTTTTTTCTCAATGAAAGTAGTTGTAATAAAATAAAAATAAATATAAAGTGAGAGGAGGCTGTCAGGAAAGGGGAAATTCAAGCCAAAATAAAACCACAATCCGTAACAATGGATGTTAAGTGATCTAGGATTTCTGGTGTCTGCAAGGGCAGGGGGCAAGAAGGATAATGCTTCAAGGGAAATTCCTTATCTTTGAAGGAGAAGAGAGCCTGCAGGTCCAGACCGAGGGCAGAGTCTTGTTTACTTTCAACCTGAACAGAGTCTGGCCTTAGGACTTCCAATTCTGCCTACTTGCACTGAAGGGTGATACCAACTCTGAGACTTCTAACTTTTTTGAATTAGGTGGGGAGCAAGTAAACCCCTTGTAAAGGTGTTACTCGAATCCGGGATGGTGAAGTTGGTGTGCTTGAACTGCTTAGGTGGTGGAAGGGGGAAAGCTTTCCTTGAAGGAGGAGAGGGAAGTTGGATTTTCGTGCAACTAACCTCTAGCAAGTCCAGATTGTTGTCAATCAATGTTGATAAGGAAAATCCCGAAAACGCCAGGGGCTGCTCTACTGGAACGAGGGTACTTACTTCCTTTGTGGCATTATCATTAAATCCTATCCATTTGTTGTTGAAGGAGGTTCTTTTCCTAATAAAGAATTTAGGAAAATGTTCCCAAGCATATAATTGATTTTGGTGAGGAGATGAGCAAGCAGGGGACTTCCTTGAGTGACAACTTGGATTTTCTTTTGCTAAATTAAAACAGAGGGCTTCCTGTGGGACCCTTTGATGAACAGCTGTCCTGCCCTATCTCCTGAGACTCTTCAGTTTCTCCTGAGTTATTGGAGAGCAGCTTATCAGTACCACCCCGCTCACTTCCCTACGCCTCTTCGAGTGCTCCTTGCATAATAACTTCTTTTTGGTAAGTCGAAAGGGCAGCTAAAGGGCTAATACTTTTTTGGGATAACCGTGACCTTTCCCCTTCTTTTTTTTCGAGAATATTGGAGGAGCCTTTAATAATTCCTAGATCGGCTGAGAACATCTTTTTCCTCAATAAATGCGACTCCTCGCTTTTCTCTGGGCAGTTCCCGCTCACTTTGCAGAAGACTTTTGATGCCATTTCACCTTCTTCTACTCTGTTTGACTGGGGGATCTTCTCCGGCTGGTATGCCGGCTGAAAAACATTTTCTAATGAGGCTTTTGGATCCCTCGAGTAACCTAGAATCGACTGAGGGGAAGTAAAAAAGGACCATTCTGAATGTATAGCAATTGTATCGACACCTTCATCCTTCAAAACTTGATTTAAACGAAATATATCTAAAGGATTTGAAAAATCTTCAATGGATAGATCTCTAAAACTGGTATCAGGTGGCTTTAAACATTGAATCTCACCAAAATTAAAAAAAAAACACTGCCAAGACTTTCATGCTTAACTTCAATAGTCGCCGGTACGTAACCACACAAATTTCCTTTGACTTTGATTTTGGCTTCCTGACAGTTAGTGAGATTGAGAGTCTCTGCCGCTATACTTTCCAAACCGCCAAAGTAAGCTCCAATGGTTACAAAAGTGTTTATGCTCCAAAAGTTGAGGGGGAGATTTTTTATGGATATCCACCCCCCGAATCCTTTCATGACTGTTGGTCTACCATGCTTTTTCGAGTTCCATTTCTCAAATAATAAGTGAAAAGAACCAAATTGTTGCCACTTACCATGAAAATCGATCAAATTTGCTAAGTCCTCTTGTTCAACTCTGATTAGTGTTGTGTCTGCATAAAGGGGATTTAAGAGACATTAGAATTGAAAAACCCTCTCAAGACTTGTGCTATTTCCTTCCATTCATTATGAACAAATAACCTTGACACTAGCCATAAGTTATGGAAGTCTTCTTGGAGGACATCGTAGTCCTTTTGTACCTAGAAACAGAGCTTGCTCTATTTTCTCTTGCTTGGAGCAGAGGGCTGAGGTTGTGATATGAAAGATTTTTGTACTAAAGGCTCTGGTAATGAAACGTTGGAGAACTTTTTGCCCTTCACCACTTCTGAGAAACTTCTTGCTATGGGTCCTTGCTTACTGATCGAATACCTACCGGTTGTTAAGGGATCTGAAATAGATGAACTCACCATTTCCTTGAAATCCTACCAGCCTGTCTCACCATCACCATAGGTATATGAATGTTCTTCCTTCCTCCTGATGAGGGCCAGACGGCACATTCAACGTACCACTGATCCTTGCTTCGAAATTTTGCTAACCGGATAAAGCCCTGGTCTACTCTTTCTTTAGTAGAAAGAATTCGAAGGTTGGACCACTCAAAAGTCGACAGAGACTGTCGTGTAACCAATGCGCTGAGGCCGAAAAGAGGAACGTTTTCTGACCTCTCTTCATGTCTTCCACCCAGAATCCATTCTTCACCTGCCACATACAAAATAAATGGTCTGAAATGCGACAACATTTTAGTTCCATCGTGACGAGGGCAAGGCTAACGAGCTAAGGAGGCAGGAGAAAGGCTACGAGGGAAAGAAGACGGGAAGAGGGACGGAGGGGAGTCGGCCGGGAAAGGGAGGGGCGGGGGGCTATGTGTAGCTGGTCGGAAAAGGAAGGCGGTGCCGGAGGGCTTGGTCAGGGAGGAGGGAAGGGAGGAGAGAGGAGAGAGCATTTACTCTCCTGATTTTTTGTGGGGCTCCTTAAAAGTAGACTTAATATAATTATTAATTATAATTTTTTTTAAAAAAAAAAGGAAAACACCCTTTTGGTCCCTGAGTTTTTAATAATAGGTGTGTTTGGTCCCTAATGTTACAAATTAACCATTTTAGTCCCCGAGTTTTCAAGAATAGGTTTAAAAAGTCCCTCAACTAATATATGTATTAAATTTAAATATAAAATTAATTAAAAATATGATGTGGCAAGATGAGTTGAAAACAAATATATTTTTTTAATATTTTCCACTTCTCTCTTCTTTCTGTCCTCTTTCCTCTTCTTCTCTCTTCTCTCTTCTCTCCTCTCTCTTATCCTCTCTTCTCCATCTCCGTATCTTTTTATCTGTCATTTTTTTCACTTGAAGAAAATGATGAAATTTGCTCGCTTCTCTCTCTTCTTTCTCTCACAAGAAAATGAATAGAAAGGAGAGCATGTATGGATCAAAGATTCAAAAGAACAATACAAACACAAATACTATGTGAAAACAAATCACAGAGCCAACATTAAGGCAAATCTAATTGGAGGATTAGGGCATATGAAAAATTAGGGCAAACAAAATTAAAATAAATAAAAAATATAGTCACAAAGAAAGAGAAGAGCAATAGGGCAAACAGAAGGAAGCAACAATGAATTGCAACCATTTATTTGTGTAGACTAGGGCATATCTAATTGGAGGATTAGAGACTTGAGGTAAATTGGTGTGTAGTCACATAGATTTATATTGTTTCAGGATTCTGAAGATGTGTTTAGGTATTGAAATCGGGAGAATTTTCCTTTCAACAAAAATATGAGATTTTCTTAGTTCTTGAAAGCTTCGTTAGGTTGCTTTTGAATTTCAAGGGTTCATATTCGTGCCAGAATTTATGATTCATAGTAGTTAGTATTGGTAAGAAGCCTTGTGATAAGGTTCTACTTCTTGTGAGAGAAAGAAGAGAGGGAAGTGGACAAATTTCATCATCTTCTTCCATTGAGAAAAGGACAAAGAGACATGAAGATGGAGAGAAGAGAGATGAGAGAAGAAGAAGAAAGAAAAGAGAAAGAAGAGAGAGAAGTCAAAAATATTAAAAAATAAATATTTTTTCCAACTCATCTTGACACATCATATGTTTAATTAATTTATATTTAAATTTAATAGATTTATTAATTGAGGGAGGGACCTTTTAAACCTATTCTTGAAAACGCAGGGATTAGAATGGCTAATTTGAAACATTAGGTACCAAACGCACCCATTCTTAAAAACTCAGGCACTAAAAGGGTATTTTTTTTTTTCTTTTTTTTAATAAAATAAATTATTATTTAAAATTTAATTTTTTTTATTTAATAATTATTTTAAATATTAAAAAAAAATCTCCCACTAAGATTTTGTTGTTAATTAATATGGCCGTCAACTTTTCAATCTTTCACGATGATATATGTTGAAGTCACATGCCCAGCATTTGGCCAATTTGCCCACCAATGCTAAGAATACCTTGGCACAAAATGACAACAATATGGAGCTATGATAAATTTGCCTCTAACCTAAAAAAAAAGGACATTTTAGAGATCCAGGGTTATTAAAAGTCTAAGACCAACTACGGTTCAATTGCTTGATCCCCACTCAACAATTATAGAACAATGGCTGTGCACAAGCTCCAAGTTAAGAACACCTTCCAATGCCTTAAACATGTCAAGACCATTGTACCTGTACTTGAGCCAACTCTTGGTTAGACAGCTTCCATGATCTTTTAGTACAACACCTCTCATTTCTCTGCCTCTCACTCCACCTCTTATTTCTAAAATATGGCAAAGATCCTCCACCCATCCTGCAAAATACTCCGGATTCTTCTATTGTTATTAGCATAGATCAACTATTGACAGAGCGTGATGTAATGCTGAAAGAACCTTCACTTGGCTAGAGCACGACTATTGAATGTAGTGAACGTGAGATTTGAGGGCTCAATCACTGTTCCATGGCCATTGCAAATCATGAATGGTGGAAAAGGTGGCGTACAGTTTAAACTTACCAGAGGGGTTGTTCAATCCATCTTCCACGTTCTCAGCTAAATAAAGAACGTGGCAGCACTCAGCCCACTTTTACCCTTTGAACCAGTTCACAGCAGATTTATTTTAAGGACATCCAATTCAGTGCTAGGGGTTCATGAGCTGAGAACAATGACAGGGATCCTCAAGTCCTTGTCCAATGGAAGGATAAGGTAGCAAGTTAGTAACTGACAGGTAGTTTTTTTTTTTTTTTTTATATCCATAAGGGTTCGGACCAACTTACACGCACCTCAACTGATCTCATGGGACACCCCACCTGATCCTATCACATTTGAGTGTTGAGGAAACTCATGAGAAATTAATTAATTCCTAGGTAGGTGGCCATCATGGATTGAACCTTGACCTCTTAGCCATTTATTGAGACTATGTCTCCTTTTTTTTACCATTAGGCCAACCCATGATGATTAACTAACAGGTAGGGTATTGATGGACCCAGAGTACAATTATGAAAGGAAAAGCAATGGCAGAAGCGTAAATGTGAGAAGAGGATGAATAGATACTCACAAGATGGTTGGTCGAGGAAATATAAAAGGGCAATGTGCGTTAGAGTTAGACATGTACATATAGATGGAAAGAAAAGATGCATGATGAGTGATTGTACCAAGCTTCTGGTGAGTATTCAAAAAGATAGGAAAGACGAGAACCTCTCAGACAGTTGCCTAGTTTGTATTTGGTTACCAACTAATACAATATTGATCTTAATTTTTAACTTATGAGCAGAAATGTGCACTTTCATCAATTGCAATGATTAAAGTTAAATACTAAGTAAATGTTTAAGAAAATACAATTTATGCATATAGGTTTTTGAATAAGAAACAATTTCAGCGCTGCTGGCCAAGAGAATAGTCTGATTATACATATAGGCTTTAGTCCTCGCTAATGTATAAGATGCCCTACATCAAATGTTCCGGCTACATTCATAGCGAAGAAATTTTTGTAAGGTCAGTGATACTTAATAGTAACAAGTTCTAATCCAAGGAGCATTTGAGGGGTTAAGAGAATTTTAGCTGACAGAAAAACTATGAATGGATAAGCTGAAAATGACACATCACTCAAAGAACTCAAAAACTTGGTGCGAAGAAAGAAGTTTCTTACAGCAATTGGAATATAAGCATGTCTGCTATTTACGGGTCCAACAGTAAACCCAGTGTATCCAGCCATGGCACCATGGACAGCACTCTGAGCAAGAAGAGTGCAATATACATTATCCGAGGCATTACTGGGGATAGCTCGAATCATATATGTAGGATCTGCAATGGAAGGATTAGAAACTAATAGTAAAGATACGACATTGCAATAAAGCAATAAGCAGACTCCCTACCAATAAGTATAAATAGTTCTTGGGTAAATTCTTTTTTCTTAATAAGAAACTTGAGGTATCTAATACACAAGGCGGGCAAGGGGAAGAGAGAACCCCCTCCCACAAAAGCTAAATAAAAGCTTATTGAATCGTAGACAAGTAGTAATTATAAAAGAATTTTTGGTGCATGCACCACCACAAAAATAAGAACCGTGTATTACTATAAAAAAATAAAAAATGTCTTTTCCTCAAATGTTCACTGATTAATTTTGGCCATAAATTTCATAAAATCGCCCGAACAGCCATAGACCCAAAACTTTTCCCTTGTTTCTCATATTCCAACTCCACAAAGCCTCTATTAACCAATTTCCAATTTTCTTAGGAAAATACACGGATGAATGAAATTTACTTAACATCATGCCCACGAAGCAAAAGGACAGTGAATAAACAGATCAAGAGAATCACTGTTTTTGATACACAACAAACAAACTGAAGGAGAAATCTCCCTATTTACGCATTTACTTTGAAGCAAGTCGCGAGTGTTTATTGTTTATGTTTCTTTTGGGCAAGCAACAAGGGAAGCCTTTCGCCTTCTTAGGAGCACCACTCTTTCAAATAGCATCAATTAAAGGGGACTTCGAGGGAGGGGACAGTTTCAGTCGGTTTGAAAAAAGCCGACTTTGCGGTGGAGACCCTTGATTGTTCAATAGAACAAATTGCTTCACCTTTTCCACCTCCATTCGGATAACATCAATCGTTTCCACCAGCCTTATACAACTAGGAAGCTCCCAATCCAAGAGACTATTTTAAGCCAATATCCCAGTAGTTTTCCTCCTTCCAACAACCCACAATAGTTGCATCTTGCTTCAAAAACAGACTAAACAGATCTGGAAAGGTCGAGGCTAGGGCAGAATTTCCTGGCCATTTATCCTTCCAAAAACAAATCCTATTTCCCCGATTCACCTTAAAAGTCAGAACATTGTGGAAATAAGCACCAATCTTTCCTATGCCAAACCAAGATCTCGGGTAATACTTAAAACAATAACTTTTAAATAAACCCTATTATGTCGCAGATTGTCAAACAATAGTACTATTAGCACAAACAAGCCAACACTCAAGTCCTCATTGGGACTCTTAGGGGGTGTTTGGGGCAAGGAGTTGAGGGGAGGGGAGTTGTAAACACCACTCTTTGTTTGTCCCATGGAGTTTATGGGCCCTACTACTAAAATACATTAATTTTATACCTTATTAACTCCTTACATTGTGGGCCCAACAATTCATAACTCTCCATACTTCACAACTCCACTCCTTACCCAAATGCCCCCTTAATGACTACAGATCATTTTATGAAATGGAAGATGCAACCTCACTTTAGAAGTTCAAACTGACATAAGGCGGCATGAGTAGACAACCAACTTCATAAAAACAGATCACTCCAATTTTCACAGCACTTTCCAAAAGCAAAAACCAAAAACCAAAATATAGCTTTCAATTCTGTGAAAAATGACCTTAGTTCCCAAAGTACATTAAGTTCCAAGGAGCTCCCGCAAAGCCAAATAGAAGGGAAAACTATTCGTTACAAATGGAAGATAAGAAAGCCATGAACAAGTTTTGGGACATACCTATGTATTTCATATTAATTGCCATCTTCTGAACCTTAGTAAAATGATCCTGTAAGAGATTGATTTATCAATAGGTGGAAAATATTAGCAACATGGAACTAAAAACTGGTATCCCTAAAAAAAATTGGCGTATAAAAAGGAACTACAATATAAACAATTAGGAAAAAAAGAAAAGGCTGCTATTTCGATATTTGCAATTGTAGTATGCACACACTACTGTCAAAATATATTTTTCTTTTGAAAATTCAGTGAAATGCTAGAAAAGTTTATATTTTACATTTTAGCACTTAAATATATTTTGAGCATCAGTCTCTTTTCGTTTACTTATGAAAAATCTCATATCCTTTTCAAAAAAGAAAAAATAATAATACTGACAAAGTTCTTTGGCAAGACTAGGAATTCTTAAATCACGATCATGAGTCACCTATGTAGGACTTCTTGACGATGGAAAAAGAATTCCATTTTAAATGAGGATTGATATAACACGAAATAATCAAGAAAATGTCTAAGCTTCTCACACCTTAATCTTTTGAGATAACCACGGCCCAACATCTAGTAGCAATCTACTTCCTGACGCATCTTTCTCCTCAACTGCATGCATGTCCTGTGCTATATAATTCTGTCCTGCTCCTTCTGCTAACACAATAACAATATGCCCATTCTCTTTAAGCCGCTGTTCTACAAATTCAAAGAGCCCTCCTGTCCCTTCCAAGTAGAATGGTGATTCTGGAATCAAACAACAATCCTGCCACATTTCATAGCTATCAACATAGCTACTAAACAAAAATTTGAGATTAATTTACGGAGAAATCTAAAATTACAATAATTAAACACATTCCACGTCAACTTTTATTTTTAAAGAACCAACTGAATTTTTTAGGTAAAAAGACACTTCATTGAAGTGAGCATAGACAAAAAAACACACGGGGAGTACAACTGAATATAAAATAGAATATGGTACTTGTTACCAATGATTCACATTTCACAGAAATAAAGCCAGAAGAGTCTGATGCCAACAAATAGGGAAACAGAGAGGAGAAAATATCACTAGCCTACGTCACATTCAAGAAATGTTTTTTAAAACTAGATACAGATATCTTATCGGGGAAAACAAAAAAACTAGATCCAGATATTACACACTCATGCCAAATACTAGAGTTATGTTCCTGCTCGCAAAGTGAGGTACTTCTCATCTTTGTAAGAGTCATTAAAAATTTTATTTGACCTCAGATCCGAAAGACGGTTAATTATCGATATCTTTAAATCTCACAATTAGTAGCCACATATTAGTTGTAAATTCTGGACCTTTTCATTAAGTAATTCTAAAATTAATCCTCCCCTGACAAGGTTTATGTTTTTATGATTAACAACAATTTTCGCAGAAAGTCATCGACTGAATCACTACATAAAAAACAATAGTGGAACGAAAATACAGAATTTCACACAAATTGAATAAATAAGACGGAAGGAAGTCTCACCACGTCTCTACTTGCCAAAGTTGCAATTGTGGCAATAAAACCTGCCATAAGAAAGCATAAAACACAAAAATGTGGGGGAAAATATTGGTGTTAAATATAAGGAAAAAGTGATATTATCATTGAAAAGATTTGAATACAAATACCGCTATATCGACCCATAAGTTTAACGATTCCAACTCCATTGTCTACACTTTCAACCTCAACGTGAGCAGCATTAATGGCCCTCTGTGCTTCTTTAACCGCAGTATCAAACCCAAAAGATTTGTCTATCACCTAAATCATCATAACAGGGGTAGAAAAGCTTAACAAATCGACAAGGGGCAGAGACTGGAAATCTAGAGAAATGGGAGGTAGGAGCAAAAGTATGTTACACAAACCAAGAAAATTATGAAGGTACTAAGAATCTGAGAGGCTAACTTCTCTCCCAATGGATGAAACTTTATTGAAAAGATGAAAAGAGACTAATACTATAAATAGGAACTCTCAAGAGAGAGAGAAAAAAGTAACAGCCCAATTTAGACAAATATCTTGCAAAGTGTTAAATCATTGATTGGCCTAAAAGCTTAAGCTGATGGATGAAGGTAAATTTAATTTTATATCATCTAACACTCCATCTCACTTGTGGGCTTGAAATATGTGGAAGACCCAACAAGTGGAAATCAATATTAATTGGAAAGGAAATAGCGTTGTAGGAGTTTGAACACAAGACCTCTGGGACCATCTACTCTAATACCATTTTAAATTGTTGATTGATCCAAAAGCTTAAGTTGATGGGTGATGACAAATTTAATATTACATCATCTAACACAAAGAAAGACCTTCAAAAATAAGGACTATTATGGACTTCTAATATCCTAATGTTTCCCTACTACTACTATTCCAAACAATGTCCTAGTTCTCCATTATCATCCAACTTTTCCTTAATGTGCAAGTGTACTATATCCACAAAGTCCTATTTATAATTCTCATGTCTTGGTAGGCCCATTACTATCGAGGAAAGCCCAACTCTTATGGACAAATGCAGTTAAGCCCTTGATTTCAGAAATTTGGTTCAGACGCAATCAGCATGTTTTTCATGACAAGTCTTATGATTGGCCAAATCGTTTTGGCTCAACCCGTATACTAGCTTCTTCTTGGTGCTCTCAATCAAAATTTTTCATTGACTATTCTATTCAGGATATTTGCCTAAACTAGAATGTTTTCATTTCTCCTATGTAATCATCCCAAGATGATAAGTTGTAACTCTTCATTAGATGTATTTTGTATTTGGATATGATTAGGGTGCTATGGGTGTTTCAACCTACTTGAGATATCCGAGTGTATCTACAGATCCGTGGCTTTCGAGATCATTTTGTTCCTTATGTTTCATTGAGATTTGAGCATTGGTCTCTTTTCATTTCATTAATGAAAAGTTTCGTTTCCCTTTTTTTAAAAAAAAAAATCCATTGATAGAACTAAAGATAAAATCTTCAGGTGTGCAAATATCTAGGCACTCAAATCACAAGAAACATTTGATCAAACTACAAATTTATCCAAGTACTAGTCTTATAGTCAAGAAATATACACAGTGCATAAAGATCCATATGAAAAGTTTTGTTGCCATCTAGATGTATCCTTCTTCGCTTAAGAGTACTGTGTGAGACCTCCAATTATGAAAGTGTATGAGAGGAAGAGGGGCAAAAAAGGAATTGTGGAAGCTGAAAGGAAGGTGGGGACCAGCGAAGGAGGACCACTAGAGGAATTAATTGTTGGAGGCGGGAGGTGCATAGAGGAGCAGTGTACGAAGGGGGAACCGGTGAAAGGGGTTATTTGTAGGGTTTTGAAAAGGGAAGAAGGGGGGGAATGTTTTTGGGACTGAGAACTCTTAGGAGAGACGGCCTCTCGAATTGCCGAATATCTTTTCCTTTTGCTTGTTTCTTGTTCTGACTTGTTATCGTGTATTTGTGAGCTAGAGACTCTTGTTTTGGTGATGTTATGGACTGATATCAATCTTATATCTCAGACAAGTCTAAATACCCTGATTTCTGGGCGTTGGGTATCTTGTTTGGGAGTGTTTGTGTTTATTTCATGTGCAGGTGAACCGGATACCTAATATATTGAGACCTTCAAAAACAATACTTTGGATTGTCTATACACTAAGGAAAAAATTATTGATCAAGTTTGCTCAGTACACACTATGCAGTGCATAACTTAAATAAATTTCATCAAAACCAGAAATTACAAATGAATAGACATCCATGGGTAGGTTTTAAAAGTAAAGATGATCTTGACTTTCCTCATGTGATGAAAAAGGGAAAGGAATTAATCATATATTACATCAAAAATGAATATTTGACTAAAATAGATAATGATAATATTGACAACGGAAGAGGTTTCTTACATTTATTCAGACATTCTGAAAGTCCAGAAAAATACTTACAGCAATGTCATTATCAATTGTTTTGTGGATCCCAGCAACAGCAACTTGAAGACCACGTTTTGCAATTTCCTTTAGATGAAGAAAAGCAACATTACTTTAGTTCAACAAATGAATTGTTAGAAAATATTGTTAAATTATAGAAAGAATTAATACCTGATAAATTAAAGCTGCTCCTCTTTGAGTACCATCACCGCCAATGATATATACCTAGACCATAGGAAGACGTCAAAATTTTTTAAGCATTCCTAATGTTTTCTTCTACTTCTTCCCTTTTTTTCTCTCTCGCTTCTTCTCTGAAATAGATGAACATCTAGCCTTTTTGCTTGTACCTGATTTATTCCACGATCCTGAATGTTATCAACAATCTTATTTGTATCATGACCTCCTCGTGAAGTACGAAGAAATGTACCACCATGTTTGTGGACATTGTTGACAACTTTAGGTGTCAACTTTAATGTATTCTTTGAGTAAAACCTCTGTATCCTCCCTGATGATATGAAACAGAATAACAGATATGTTAAAAACAAAAATAAATAAATATATCAAGTCGGTCAATCAACTGATGAACCCAATTTCACGGGATGAGAACAGCATTATATATTAGTCCTAAATCACTATGTGTTTAGTATGTTGGTAGATTTCATGAACAAGTACTACATTTTTGGAACCTTATGATTTTGATTCAACCAGATTATGTTTAGTTTGGTATGTAATCTTATATTTGTGATCCAAGTCCCAAGAGGTTAACAAGATGTATAGAAGAGAATATTGAGAGAGAGAGAGGGGGCCCAAATCAAAGTTGTCATAAATTCAACAAAAGCATAATACATGATAAAAGCCACCAAAAGGGAGAAAGACCCCTCCACAACTTTTGAAACAAAAATCGAATTATCCTTCCACAAAATGAAGATATACAGAAAAAGCTAGATGCATCCAGAGCAGACCAAACAATATCTACAGAGCTCCATCATAGAGTTTTAACCACCATTTAAGAGATGAACTACTTGGTCTCTGTGAGGATAATAAAGTCCAGATCAAATTTACAAAGAGTGGCCTCACCTACTTGTCTGTATGTTGACAACTCAGGTTTAGGGATTTTTTTTCACATAAGAAACATTTTATTGAATAAATGAAATAAGGGGAAACCCGAAAGCACCTATAGGTGATTACAATAGAGATCTCCAATTGGAAATAAGATAATAAAGACCGAAAAGCTTAAAAGGAATATTGGTGCAAAATCAAGGTTTAGAGATCTTTGGATCTTAATGAACTTGTTCGTTGAACCTCGCCCCTTATCATATTCTTTCTTTGTACACATGCAGCTTATTTCATTAAGTGAAAGGAATCTTTTCGTCATTTTAATATGCATATCTAGTAGTGACGCCTGGCACACACGTAAATGGAAGTAGACCCTCTACAAGAGGGGGAAATTCAAATTTCACGTCAATCAACAAAAAGAATTATCATGAAACTGTAGGTTTGGAGTCATTGGACTTGATAAAAGACGAACTGAAACTTTTGAGATAATTTCATAAATTCAAACTTCCACATTTACATGAGTCGGAAAAGGATTACAACTATAACATCATCAACAAAAATAATTAATCTGCTAGTCTTTATACTATCCATGGGGAATAAGTCATAACAAACTATATTGAAAGATAATAATTGTGTTAAAAAAAAATTAAAAGTTAGGTAAACAAGAATATTTTTCATACCTCAATTCCAAGCATATCATTAACGCCATACATATAGTTCAAGCCACAGACAATCTCCCGAACCACTGTGTTAATCCCATGACACAATCCCCCACATGTTACTACACAGGCACGCACCTCGTCTGACTTGAAATAAACCTGCATCACAAAGTTCTCAGTCCATCCTTTTAAGTTTTGACAAACATGATCAGAATAAGGAGATACCTTTTCACGAGGACCTGCTCGCCGAAAATGAACTCCTCTAGTGCTATCTTTTGTAACCACAATCTGGAACCAGTGCATGATGAACAAAGATTTTGCATTAGTAATTATACCATCAAAAGCTTTTTCAAATAACAAGAAAAAATAATGATGAATTGCAAGAGAGAGAGATAGTTCACCTACTTTTTGTGCAATCTTCTGGCTTTACAAAAGTTTCCCTGAAATAATTCAAACCTAAGAAATAATAACCAAAAAGAGGTTCCAAAATAAAAACAGAAAACTTGACAAGGATATGTGTTAAATTGTAATAACAGGACTAATTGAAAGCATTATTGTCGCACTTACTTGACAATTGCATAAGCCCGACTGTTTTTCAGTGGATTTGGATACGACTAAAGAAAATCAGAGGGTAATAAATTTAAATCAGTGGTTTTAGAGGTTTATGCATGATAATAAGGAATCACTATGATAACAAAAAATTATATAGCCACGACCCATAAATTTTTTATTATTACCCAACTTAAATGCATTCAAAATTTCAATTGTCAACCAACTAGACCTAACAAATGCGTTCTTTATCAAATTCATGTAAGCCTTAATGTTATAGACAATGCCAATGGAATACATCAAAATCCATTTTTATCGAATTAAACTGCAATCATATAACTCCTATTTTCAAATCACACAGCGTCTCAATTTGAACATGGTTCATTTACTCGAGTCTAAGACAACCAAAAAAGCAAATAGCTTGGGAATAAGGAAATTTAAATTTTCGATTTCCATACTTCAATAAATTTCTTGACATGAGATGATGGACAAACTGCTCTTCTTAATGACCAATCAAAGTCATCATACATACCGTGACCAAAGTCCAAACTATGTCAGACGTGAAAAAATAACATTATGACTCCAAGGCCAAGATTCCAAATAAAATAATTCAAATTCCAGGGGATGCGATCTACCAGCACCTCGCGTCTCCAAATCTCTGGTTATGAATGCAATAAAATTTTCACCAGAGTGTAATGAAGTTTTCAGAACAAACAGTCGGAAACCTCCTAAGGACTCCGACCAAAAGTTTGTTTGCAGAATAGTTCATTCGAAAATAAGCGATGTTGAGGTATTCAAAACCTATCTACATCAATGTAATACATAAATAACGCAGGAAAAAAATCCTTGAGCGAGTGAAAAATAAACTAGATGAGGGCATAGCAAGAAAACGGGGCCTGTTTCGAACGAAATTGAGAATCTAAACAACGTAGACGCCATAAACAGCCAATACATTAACAAAACAACACGATATAGAAATCCGAACCTAGCGCAAATCGAATTAAAGGTATGCTCGAGTTATACAAAAGCATAATGACATGACAGTTTTACATGATGTGCACACACACGAGCATAATATCACTCTGATTAAGCATGTAAGCCAGAAAAGTAGTACAACAAACTGTGTAATGAACGTTTGAGCAGTACCGGCAAGTCGGGAAGAAAGTCAGTCAGGTGAGGGACGTCTTCAATGATGAAATCGTAGTCCGTGGCTCTGGAAGAAGACTGGTCAGCTTTGACAGAGATGATCCTTCTCCCAAACCGGCGGGAACCGAAAAATAAGCTCGCGGAATACGCATTCCGGCTTCTAGGAGCTTGACATGAGATCGCAGCGGTGGACTTGAAGGAGAGGTGAAGCGACGGAGTGGAGATTGCAACGTCCATGGAAGTGGAAACTCCAAAATTCATCGCAAAACTGCGCGGGTTAAGTTGGATTGTCGAATTATAATTTATTTTTATTTTTTTAATTAAAAATATGTGAATTTAAGGGAAAGCGTTCATTTCTGTCGGATCGGAGAAAGAGCATTGGCATTTAAAATAGGATTTCTTTTTTTTTTAGAACAAAAATTTTGCCGCGAGGGATTGGATAGCGAATTAAATATAGTGGTGGTTGATTTTGAAAAAATGTGACACGTGTCGCTGTTTAATCTTTACTTCCACAGAAAAACTGAAAAAGTGCGTCTTGATTTGGTATTTAACTTATAAAAATCCAAAAATAGTTGAGATTGATTCATCTGGAATAAATTTTGTCGGTATTGTTCTTGTTCCACTCTGTTCACTATTCTATTGTTGGGGAATGTTTTGGCTTGGTTAAAAAAGCACACAAGAAACACAATTCGATATAGGATAGTTTAAAAAAGCACTCTGTTCACTATTCTACTACTTGTTCAATCCTCCATCCAATTAGCCACGATGTTAGTAACTGATTTACCAATAAGATTTTTTAGAATTTCTTTGTCAAGATAGGTGTTTAAATCATCTACAATCCATCTCGAAAGAGATATGATGTGATTAATTAATATTGGTCAAGATGTATTAGTTACAACTATTTAGTGTTAACATCAGTCGTAAATTTATTATTATTATGTATATATTTGAGAGTCACATACCGATAAAATATTTAGATAATTCCCTCATACCGTCATAACATTCAAATCATACCTTTTATTGGTAAGTTATGTATAACTAATATTATTATCATTCTCGAATTTAACTCAAGTAGAGATTTGAACTTCAAACTCTTTGGTTGAAGATATCATGTCTAAACTAGTTGTCACGCATTACCATTTAATGTCCCGTGGTTAGTAGAATCATATATTTTAACGAGTATTATCAAGAAGATAAATTAAATTGCAAGCAAAAACCAATGAAATGTTGGCATAAACAAAGTTTAACGTAAGTATAAACTTTTGTCAGAAATATTAGTTTATACTTCCAAAGTAACCACGTACTTAGCGGGTTCTAATCCAAAACATCCATCGTCCACTTTATCTGTCCAAGCATCCTCTTGCATTACCGATCATATTACTACAGTTATTACAACAATTATTGTGATTATCTAAATAACTTTACTATATCCATGCATGTACAATTTATAACATAATGGATGAAGCGACATCATTAAATTGTAATCATAGGTTATGGGAAAATGAGTCTTCTCAAGTGCAAAAGCATCTCCAACCTGCAAGCAAGCAGTCCAATGGAAGAGTTAAAAATCTCTAGGGGAGTAACTTTTAACTTTCTATTCGAGAATATAATTAGTTGAGATATGCTCTGTCTAGTAACTATGCTTTTTGTAATTAAATCCGTAATTTTTAACATACATATTTATCGTTGTCAATCTCAAGTTCAATTAGTTAAGTTACATATCTCAAACCAAGAGATCAAAAAGTTGAATTCTGCACCTCGATATCGTGGAATTATAATTTAAAGAAAAATGTCATTAGAGTTTAAAACTTACCCAGAATAAGCGATATTTGTAATATGTAATTTAGTTTCGTGGTCGTTAGCGGTCATCAAGTTTGAAAATGATCGATTATGTGATCTATGACATCAGCACCTTCTATGTGCGCGGTGTGATCTTTCACCTGTTGATGATACAAAGTAAGATTAACAGATACTTAGAAAGTAAGAAATTGCATGCCTGTAGCTAGCAGAATAGGGTTAAAATATTGGAGCTGAAATGGACTAATCACCTCACTAACCAAGCATGTCCAGTTAGAGAGACCGACGAGTGCCGCCAAACAGCAAGTCTAATGGAGAACTTAAACTAGGATTGAAACTTCGAACTGCTTTTTCTTTACATCTAGCGGTTCATTTTATTCTTTCTACTAGTCTTTGGATAGCCACTCATTCAGAAGAGACAATGCCTGTTTGATTTAAATCTCGTTCTTTGTTTTCTATTACTTAGTCTTATATCTAACCATACCTATGTATTATCTATTTAGCTTTCACTTTTTAAAAACACTTTTAAAATCTTAATCAAACTAAAAAAACACCGAATGAGGTGCATCTTGGACTGAACTAATCCTTTTGCAGCCCACACAGTTGTCTTTAACTGTAATTTACTACATGCATAGCAGACTCTTCTTTCTTTATTTTTCCTTAAATATTTTTAATTTTTTTTTTGCTGTACCATTGAGGTAGACATGAAAAGATATGTACAACTCAAGACGCATCCAAGTATTGATAAAAAAATTGGTATGATTTAAAAAATGATTTTGAAAAATGGCTTACAGGCAAAGAAAAAATGCTGGCAAAAGAGCACGATGTTTAACAACAGAAGGCCAAAATTAAAATGTTATCAAATGGCATGAAACGTTTCCACGACACAAGGGAAAACAAATTTCAATCTCTGAAATCAGAAATGACATACAACTCTAGTCATGCCTGGCACCAAGTATAACACAGAATACACTAGCAAAATTTTATATTGTGGACAATATGTAATATATCAGAAAAAATATTTCAAAGTTTTTTAACGTAATTCAAGGTAAAATGATCAGTTGAAACGTGAAAAATTAGTGAAAAAGGAAATCAGACAGCAATGAAATAGAAATACTAAGCCACTGCGTTTGACAAAGATCGGCCGTATGGTAAAGAATGGAGGCTGTGTTAGTTGTTTTGGTTTTAATAAGATTGACCATCAGAATATATTCAATGAATCATGGCATCCATGTTTAGAGTTTCGAAGTGCTAGAAAGAGTGTAAGAGAGAGAGAGAGAGAGCTACCTGAATGATGCTATGAGCTGCAAGCCTCTGTCTTGATTTATGAAAGCTAACATCTACTTTTTCCCATGACAGACGAGATAGACCCATCACCAACTCCTCTAAAAGACAAAATCCATGAGTAAATAAAGGATGTTAGACAACCATGGTCCTGAAATCTAGCTGTCAACATTGGCATACAATCCGAAATGCATGTAGCTTCCACAACAGGTGAGACACAACAAACCTTCCAGCCTTTCAGGATAGCTAACTTCTGTTGAGGTTGGTTCACTCTTCTCAGAATCAGTACCCTTGCAGCGTTCTTCATAAACAATATGAGGATACTTTTCATTGACCGCATCTTCCCACTGATAAACCAATAATTTTGAAAAATAATATGGAAAAGGAGTGGTTAGTGATCATGATTTTCAAATTCATCAATTGGTCACAATAATATCAGGTGGTTAAACTACAAATGTAGAGAGAAGTACCTTTGGCAGCTCATTTATACGTCTAATTGATGATGTTCTCCAACCAACAAAATCTTTACAAGATCTTGTAAAGGAGAATGAAAAAAAAAAATTGAACATTGATCTACAACCTTAGATAGAATTGATATTGATAGAAATGATATTGGCTAGACGGCAGCAAAAATAGAAAAAAGGATACGGTCATAGTCAACATTAGAGTAGACAACCCTGCGTTTGAAAGACTTCAACGCAGACCTGCATAGATACAAATTTTTGTTATGCTGTTGTGGAACTCCAAGAACTTTACCACCCAAAAGATCATATTGAATATCAGTGTCGATATTTACATGAAGTGGTATTCGCCTTGATCTTCTATCATGCGTTGAACCAGTGGAGGCTTTCCTCCATCATCATCAGTCATAAAAAGGTGTTCACCTGTTCTTCTGAGTATCCAATGGATAATCAAACTCGCAATTTTCTCGATAGCAGTTAGGCCAAAAAGAAATGGTACCTGGCAGGATAGACATGAAAAGTTCTCTCTTAAATAAAGGATGATAATGAATATTGACTGAAATGTCAACAGCTGAAACTTAAAAAAGAAGCTGATGAAAATATCATTATGACTGTAATATAGGTAGATACTTGGAAAAAGTTATAATCACGAGTCACGGCACTTCCCTTGGTTTTAAATTTTAAAGCTACATCATTTAGCATACCAATTATGTGAGGGTAATAAATAAATTTCCAATAACTGTTCGCCTGTTGTGAAAATTTGATAGATTCACCGATTATGGAAATAACTATTTTTATTGCTAATAAACATGACGAGAAAATAGATCAGAACATAACGGATATTGACAAAATCAGAGAACAGATGTTGTAGAACACCGTGAATGATCACCACTATGGGTACTGCTGAGTAGAAAAATAAATAGCCCAAAGACCCAACAAAATCCCCTCCCAAAAGGAGAAGAAGAGAAAGAAGCTAACCACCTTAATAAATTAGCATGATTATCATCAATCATAAGATTTCCCCCAATCCAACTTATGTAATAATCCTGAATGAACTGTTGTTTTTTTTTTTTTTTTTAAGTGTGAGGAATAAAACATTCGAAGTTCCCATAAAAGAATACTTAAAGAGAGAGCCTGCAAAATGCTGAACATCTGATATTAAAAAAACAAAAGGACACTCCACTGTTCAAGGCTCCTACCCCAACAAAGTATGAGAGGGTTGTAGATAAAATGTATTCAAATAAAGGAACGGTTTAGAAAACAATTTTTATCTCAACTTTCAAATTGCTTTTCAGAAAATAACAAATATAACTTTTCATAATAACAAGATCCTGCCTTTATTTGATACATTTATGTGCGTTTCTCTTTTCTGATAACCTTTACTTGAAAATAACCTGCCAAGTGGCAAACAGAGTTTTCCAAGTTGGAATACATTTTTAATGCAAAACCAAGCAAGATAAATGAATAAAAAAGGATAAGAAAAAAGGAAAAAAACCAGAAAAGAAGACTACAGTTGTCAGGAACTAAAAACAAAGACACACCAAAAAAAGGCATTGATTGAAACAAACCATTGAAAAATAAACAAAATTCATTTCTTATTTTGAGAGAAGCATGAATTAAGCATGTCATCATAATAAATATATGGGGAAAAAAAAAGAACAAAGAAAAAAGAAATGAAAACAACTTTTTTTGCTTATGTGAATAGCTATAACTATATTCCAAATGTTACAAAAATCAGACCGTGGGTTGATTTGTTGAGTCATAACAATCCCGAATCATGGTGTTATTAACTTCCTGTAACAGTATGCCTAAAGAATTTGCAAAAGCTTTCAATTCTGGAATTAAACTCTTTTACTTTTCCAAATGCCGCCAACAGGCTGTTTTCAACTTCTTCTAAAATACAAAGCCAACTATTAAGGCACTTAAAGACCCAATTCGTTAATTGCATATCCAGAAAACAATGCACAATTTACCACTGAATGCTAAAGTTAAGTAAATAAATGATCTCTCAAATGCAAGAGCAGGAAAAGATTATTTAGTTACCTGCTTATTACCCCTTGAACCAAGGTGTGGTGTGGCGACAGTGACAAAGTTCACAGGCTCCAGACCACCTATTGTACCAGATGACTCTTGCGGTTGTCCATTTGTAGATGGCGCCTCTAATTCCTCAGTCTCAGGTGATCTATATAGTTTTCCAATGGCATACCTTGCCACTAATCCTCCCACAGAATGTGCTACAAAGGAGATCTTCCGTAAATTGGGCTTTCGCTGAATCACTTCAAGAACCTAGAATGTTCATAAACAATCATCAGATTTGGGTACAAATAACAGAAAGAAACTCTGGAATCAATTTAGTAAGCAGATAAAGTGTCAAGCCTAGACCTGACCTCTTCAGCCAATCGATCACCCATCACATCGACGCCATCTAGCGTCAATTTAGACACATTTCGCTCACTACCTACAAAATAAAATGATTAAAATTGAGAAGATGAGAAAGGTAAAGAAAAGAAGGAAATAACTATTATCATTCAAGCTATGTGTTCTTGTTCTTGTTTTGTTTCTTTTATTTATAAAACATCGACTTTTATCTTCAAAAAAAATGAAAGAATAGAAGCGCTTACAATAAAAGAAAAACAAACCTACAAAAGGGAGAGAGAAGGTCTCCAATTTAACAAAATATGACCTAACGAGTCGAGTAGTCACTTAACTATGAATCTATTATGGCAATGTAGACAGAAAATTTGGTCACTTAGATAGAAAATCAAGTTGATTCTATAACATTCTCAACCCAGCCCATGTACCTCTCTACATTGATTCAGTAAAGCCTTTGTTTCTACAAACATAAGATCAGAAAGTGGTACTTGATTCTACTTACAATGAACGAAAACCTTGTCAGGAAGCCTTTTAACAAATTGCTCTGCAGCATACCGCCAATCTGTGGAACTGCACAAACAAGTTCAAAACAATTTGAATAACCAAATGACAGAAATTATGCAGACGGTTTAATTGTGATAAAATGTGAGGTGGACAGTCAACTCGAAACAGAGGATTAAAAACAGCCATCACCCGAGTGGCTGAGCAGTTTAATTCAAGCAACGCTATGTAGATATTTCATTTTCAGGAAACCAACTCATTACCCACTAGAACAGCTTAATTGTTTACAGAACTTTCCCTCAATTATGACCTGAATTCTCTACATACAACATTCCAAAGAAATCGCAATGCACAGAACCGACAAAAAGATAATATAATACAAAGCTGACGTGGTATGTGCAAAATATTTTATTGATTTCTCATCCAGATGGAACAGTTATAAGCTTAGCAATGGAAGCATATCTTCAAAAGTACATTCAGAATTTGATCCAATAACAAGCAATCAGTCCTGGAACATAAATCGCCAAACTAGAAAACCACCAAACGAATTATAAAGCCCAAATCCAACAGCAGCGCGATATTTCATGGGAGACTCTTAAATTCGAAGAAACAAAATAATCTAATCAAACGCTCATGTGAATACGAAGTTACAAACTAGCAATAAAGAGGGGGAAATCCTCTCTAAATGCAGTTGAATTAGATTCATAACGGATGATTAGCATCTTTCGGATAGTGAAAATTAGCAAATAGAGAAACATTATGAACGGAAAAAAAGATAGAGCAGAGAACTCCGACCTCCCCATTATGCCATTGACCATAACAACAAGATGGTCGGCGGATAGCGAATCACTCTCCTTAGCGCTCCAGACATCTTGGCCGCCGTTAACCGACTCTGAGGAGCACACACCGTTGTCACAGACGCCGTTTTCCATAGAAATTCAGCTTGCAATCTTCCTCGAAATCAGCTCAATTACAACGAGCATTTACAAGGGGAAAAACAGTCCAAAATCCAAGGAAAACGCAAGATCAAGGGTGAAAAGTACAGAAGATGGCGTGAATTTCAGGGAAATTGTAGAGAAAAAGCGAGAAGGTGAATGTAGAGGGAAGAGGAGTAAAGAGTTGGTTGAGACTGTGGCGAGATGAGCCGGAGAAGAAAGATAAAACTTGAAAGCGAATTAAACTAATTGAGAGATGAACCAAACGGTTTCAATTTTTTATTGGGCGTCCCACTAATTTTTTCCTTTTTTTTTTAAACGTGTATATTAATGGCAGGGATGATTTTGAAATATGACCTTTGTTAAGTATAATTTTGAAATAGTTTTAAAATCAGTTTTTTTTTTCTTATTTTAAAAATGGTAAAAGTGATTTTATCAAAAATACTTTTTAATATGCTTTAATGTTATTTTTATATATTAAAATCAATTATAAATGATTAAAAGTATTGTGAATAGTTTTGAAATTAAAAAAAAAAAAAAAAAAATTGAATTTGACTATTTTATAACACTCCCAAATATATTATAAATGTAAGGTTACAAAATATTTTCACCTCTAAATATTATGTTGAATTCAAATTATTATTAATTACTATTAATGTAATCTATGTTTACAAATTTGTGTAATTAGTATTGTGTAATATCGTACATTTTATAAAAACAATACATTAGTTTTTAGGGAAATTGTTTTTTATTTGACAAAAAACCAATAAAGGTTTTTTTAGAAGAAAAAAACAATGAAGTTTGTGATATGAAATATTGTATTTATAAATTTGTATTTTGAAATTGTAACTTTAAAAATTGAATGCATTAGAAACATCAAAATGCAGTTTTCAAACTTTGTATGGATCACATAATAACGCTTTATTAGAAAAAAAAAAAAAAGAAAAATAGTAATTTGAAAACATGAAACGTGATATAAATTGATTTAGTAAGATACTCTAAAATATATATTTTACTTCTATTCATTAAGAGGAAAATTAGATAGGCGATCTTATTGTTAATTTCATTTATAAAATCGATCATTACAGAAACTTTAAAGGTAAAATTAGATACATAAAATGATAAAATCTTGTACGTCTATAAATTCAATCACGACAGATATATAAAACTTCTTTAATGGATGTGCATTGTTTTCCTAACATCAAATACAGTTACATATGCATTATCTCATTGGGTCAAATGCTTATTCTTTTTGTTGGTGGACAAATTATCCTACTTAGTTATCTCAAACCATCCATGCAAATAAATGCTATAAATTTTACCCATTTTTTTATCTCTAAAAAAACTAGAAAGAAAAGAAAAATTTTACTTGTGATCACGAGGTTTGAAGTTTGTTTCAAATTGGTTCACAATTTAATTAGTCGCTAACATTTAAAAAATGCTCTATTTTAATCCATCTACGGATGACCATCTCCCCTCTCTCTTCAAAATTGTTTTCTAATTATCATTTTAATTATAATTTTTTAAAAAATCTTGCTAACATTTCTATTAATATTTAATTGACTCGATTTGTAGAGTAGTTAAAATAGAGTATTTTCTAAATATCAAGATTAAATTGGTCAATTTTAAAATTCAGACACTAGTTAAAACAAATTTCAAATTTCAGACCTGTATAATTTTTCTAAACTATAGATAATAAATAAAGTTGCCCATATTTTTGGGTATTAATTTTCAAAGTTTAATCAAATTTTTGGGCATTGACCACCAAAATGGATGCTCCTTCACAAGATGCGTTATTTCGAGAGCTTAGAAAAATTATAATTTCAAATGAATAGGCGTAATCAATAAAGGAATATTGTCTAAAAAGAAAAATTAATAGTCTTCACGTCTAGTTAGCTTAACCCTTGAAATAGCATAACAAGCAAAATAAATAAATAAATTTGAGGCGGTCACGTAAAATAAAAGATTTTGGCTCGCACAATATTTATTGGTTATGAATAATTATAAAGTCAACGATGAAGAAGAGTTAAATTGATGAAATAAAAGTACAATTTTGTGATTCATTTGCTATTTTTTATCTCTCATTTCTTTTTTTCATTGACAACCCAGGTGAAGCCTACCACACTACAATTCTATTTCATAGTGTTGATACCAAATTTATGACAGAAAAGAGTATGGCATTCACATAACATCAACCATAAATTTATTTACGGAGAAGAAACATGGCCCATAGAAAAAAGAAAAATCTATATATTGATGTGATATTTGCCCCCACAAACTTCGTTACTCAAGTAAGAGAGTGAAAATTAATTAAGAAGCAATAATATTTTTAATTATAAATATTATGGGTGTTTAAAAAACTCGATGACCCGAAAAAATTGAACAATTCAACCCAACCCATGCGGTTTGGGTTGGGTTATCTAACTCATTTGGGTTGGGTTGGGTTCAAATAAATGAAATTTTATGGGTTGGGTTGGTTCATGGGTTCACCTAATATAATCAAAACTAACCCAAACCAACCCGAGTTGATTATTAATTTTAAATTTTTTTTATTACTTATAACACAATTATTCATACATATATTGATTTTAGTTTTATTTCATTCCAATATTTTTTTAATAATTTATTATTCAACAAATCTTAGTTTCTTTGCACTTTTTTCACTATATAAATTGAAATTGAGTTGTTAATCTTAATTTAATATATGAAAATAATTAAATTGGATTTTTATCCATTTATGTTTTGTTTGTTTTTATAACAAAATTTTAAGTAAATGACTCGATTAACCCGAACCAACCCAATCCAAATATTTCATGGTTGGGTTGAGTTGGGTTGGGTTCATTTTTTTAATAAGGGTTATTTAGGTGGAAGAAATTTACAACCCGAACAATTGGGTTGGATCTAAAAAGTCTTTCAATCACATCCAACCCAATCCATGAACACCCCTAATAAATATTTGAAAATTAAGTAATTTATAAGTAAAATTATTATTAATTATTAATTAATCAAAATTAACCAATTAATATATTGAATGAATGTCATATTAATTATAATCTAATGTTTGATCATTTTTATAATTAATTAAGTTCAACATTAGTAATTTTAGTTTTAATTAAATGATGTAAAAACATATATTTTAATAAACTGTTGAATGAGAAATTTTTGACAAATCACAAATCGTCATGTTATTTACTAAATTAATGAAGAATTTACAAATAATTTAATTTAGGACTTATAAAAAATTAACATGTGTCCTTAATTGAAACTGAATATATAAATTGGAAAATCTTGATGATGCCACATGTTTTCATCATGACCGTTGAATTGAATCAAATAATTTGATTCAATTTGATATTATTATTTGGGTTAAATTCTAATTGAGCCTAAAAATAGGCTTAATTGGATCTAAATGTCAAGTCTAAATCCAATTAGTTGGGCCCAAGGGCAAGTTCCATGGACTAACCAAACCCAAACCTACAAAGCCCACAGGAGAACCCTATAAATAGATAAGTTCTCTTCATTTGTGGGAAGTCAACAATTTTACAGAGAGTCTAAAAAGATTGACTTGTTGACTCCTGAAGACTGAACCACTCCTTGAAGCTCAAGTTATAAAGATTCAAATCAAACATATGGATCCAGTTGAGAGAGAATTAGATGATCAAGTTCTAGAGATTGAACCACATCGCATGAAATGAACACAAACACAAGTTTAACTCCATGAAACATGGTACATCCCCTCCTAGATTACCTTTTTAACCTAAGAGGAGGTGTGAGACAGTAGATGTCAACCGTCTTATGACATCTTTTGCCAACTGAACATGTAAAATATCATAATCATCACAAAACTCAACATAACTTATCATCGCATTATATTATTACCACATCATCGCTCAAGAAATATCTTATTACAGACTAAACCTTGATTCTAATTCTGTAAGGATTATCCAATTGTCGATCACTTTCATGTCAACACCTGAATAACGAAACTTGCAGATTGGACCTTCGCTGTCAAGTAACCCGCAATCCTGGAATCCTGGAACTCTCCTGCGACTTGGGGGAAAACAAAAACATTGGAAAGCATGAGTTGGGGAGTCTAGTGAGTGGCATATTTAAAAACATAAGCTTTTACTATGAAAGTATATTTTTCTCAAACAACTCTCTAAATCATTAGCATGTTCTTCCAACTTGAACTTAGAAATCTCTTTTTAAATAATTTAGTGAAAAACACAGTTCACTTAACTCATAGACTTCTAGACTTAGAACATAATATGCTAAACTGGAAGATTCATAACGCAAATATCAATTGAAAACATCCTCATGGTTTCAGGATTTAAAACAAGCTTTTCATTAAGCTCGTCAAATAATAAAATATCAACTTATAACAATAATAACTTTGAAAACTCTGAAAGCATCTTACGAAATCAACATATAAAATATTTGTACCCTTTTAAACCTTAGTTGAGTGGAGCCCCTTTTGTTCAACATCCCCGTCGATAATAATCGTACATGCACGTGGAGATTTTCCCAAGTTACCTTTGTCTCTTTCAGCATTAGAGGGTAATTAACCCTACATTCCTTCGTCTCCTTTGGTGACGGGGGATCATGATACCTTCACAACCTTCAATATCAGGTTTCATAGCTAGGGTACTAAAACATATTTCCCATAACAACTTTGAAATAGAATTCCTTATTAACATATCATTTTGAGGGAATATCATCAATAAAACACATAATCATTAGGAATGCACGCATCAAATATCTTATACTGAAAACATCATGCTCTAAAACATTTGAGCTAACCTCTTTCAAATAAAATCATGTATAAAACTCATGGTTTAGTTTGCTTTGGAAACATCAAACTCGAATAACCTCAACCTTGCATTGACATGCATGGTTTTTGACATTAAACCATGTGTTTTAGCGAACATCATCTAGCTTTCTTAAGAAATTCATGTTTTGGCCTCCTTTTAAAACCTAACGTTTTAGATAAAACATGAGTTTAACACTTAATTCCATAGGATTGTTTATGCGTCCAACTTTGGCTTATAGGAAAATATAAACATGTTTGAGTCTTAACTCATCTAAAGCATGCTATGAGTTCATTTATCAAACATACTATATTTGATCATTTTCAATTATGCTAAAACTTGAAAACTAGTAAAAGCATAAACTTTGAAATACTTTAAGAGTTATAAGCCACTTACACTTAGTTAGCTGATTCATACTATATTTGATTTATTATTCATTAGAGGGATCAGTGGTACTTAAAGAGTTAGATGTAACTATAGGGGCAAAATAGTAATTTTGACCCAGCTGTACTTACGAGTAATTTTAAGGGTCATCAGACAGTTGTTTAGTTATATCCAATAGACACATAAATATATTTGTAATGCGAAGAGTATAGTTGTCGGTCTTTAATATAGTGCCCTACAATTAACGAATGGTGAATAATTTATTTAAAGAGTTTAATTAATTATTCACATACCATTGGAACTTCAAGCTATAGGTCCATGAGGTCCCCTTGGTAGCTTAATAGGATTTTATGAGAATCAATTTTTTGATTAATTTGAGTTGTTCAAATTAATTGAGAGAATTAATTATATATGATATAATTAATTAAATTTTAATTATATACAATATTATTACTATAATGTATTTGATACATTATAATATTAAGTATTTATTTGAGAGAAATTAAATATTTGAATATGATTCAAATATTAATCATGTGAATTGGATTCATATAATCAAATTTAATATAAATGGAATTTATATTAAATATCGTTGTTGAGAGAATTAAACTAATTTTATTAATTAAAATTTTTTAGAAAACAATTTTAGGGAGTGCCTCTCAACTCCCTCCTCCTTTTTCTCTCCACAAAGTGCATGAGTGATGAAGGGCTTCCGTTTTTCTTTTTCCTGAAAGAAAAAACATAGAGAGAGTTATATGATAAAAAAAAAAAAAACTTTTCCTCTTCCTCTTCTCCGATCTCTCTCAATTCATCTTATCCCTCTCAAAAACCAAAACAGTCAGAGTCCCACTCCTCCTGGGGTCTCATCCTAGAGAATACCGCGGTAACTTTTGTGATTGTGTCCATTGAGGTGAAGATTGATTTCTTCCAAAGTAAAGATTCTAAACCTTATTTTAATTCTTATGTTATTCGTGAATAACATGCTGTAATTTTTCATTAAATGCATAATTTTGTTGTTTCTCTGTAAATTTTCTGTTCTGTAATTTTTTTGGAAAATTGGGATAATCCATCTCTTCCACTTAAGAACCATAACAAGGTTCCTTCACACACTTCTTCATTATGTAGCATAGGTGACCTCTTGGTCCCTTATTGGACGCATGGTCTCACATTGGACGCATGGTCCCTTCTGTTTTCCTTCATTTTCTAACACTTATAACATCAATTCCAGCCCGCATTAGACAAAACTTCCTTCATGGAACTTGTTAAGAATTGTTTTAGGAAGCTTATATTGAGATTGGTGTCCTAAATATCTCTTGTATTCTCACAGTTTGTAAACTCTATATAAACGGATTGTTATTATTAAAATAATTGTTATTTTATGAGCATACATGTAATCCAATAAACAAAGTTCCAGACTATTTTTCTTATTCTTTTGTTTCTTTTTCTTTTTTTTTTTAAAAAAAACTTAAATATGTATGTAGAGACATATAGGTGGATCATATTTAAATGATAATCTAAATGGTCAGTAGTAGATAAGGTTGGGTATCTTATCCTGATGACATTACATATATGACCCGCTTTGTAGATGTTACAAGTTTTATAAAAGTGCTACAAATGATCTGATCCTGATCATTCATGTGGAGACATGCGAGCGGGGGTATCCTATACAGAGAGTTTGTATAAGACCGGAGCACAAAATAGATAGTCTCTTTATATAATGCTATTAATAGTAGAGATTTACATTTCACCAAGATGACCATAGGTGACATGACCTAAAACCTTAATAAGTTGTGAACTCCTACCTATGAAAGGCAGTCCTTTGATTTGCATGGGTGAGAGTGGTCAGATCGCCGACTTAATATGCCTACTATTTTGGGGATTCATCTAATTAGGGAGCTAGGAACACAGCTACACAAGATAAAATTCACCCATTCTCTGATGTCGGGGTAAGTAGATAAATTACTCCCCTAAGGGCTGATTCTGGGGCTTGAACAATGTGGCCACACCCACTCTTGGCTCGAGAAGGATTTGGTCATAGTTGAACTATGACTTACTGTTTGTTAGAGGGATCAGTGATACTTAAGGAGTTAGATGTAATTACTGGTAATTTTGGTCCAATTGTAATTACGAGTAATTTGTGAAAGGTCATTGCACTATTGACTGGTTATCCAATGGACAAATAAATATATTTGTAGTATGAATATTGCAGTTGTCAGTCTTTGGTAGAGTGATCGATAGTTTATGGATGTTGAATAATTTAATTAAAGGAGTTTAATTAATTATTCAAGTACCATTGGAGCTTCAATCTACAGGTCCATAAGGTCCCTTCCGTAGCTCAACAGAATTAGTTTTGGACTAATTTGAATTGTTCAAATTAATTGAAGGAATTAATTATATGTGATGTAATTAATATCATGTATTCAGTACATTATAATATAAAGTTTATTCTGGGAGGAATTAAATATTTGAATGTGATTTAAACACTAATTGTATGGATGAGATTTACAACTATATGGATATGAAGTAAATACAGAAATTGATCAACTAGAACAAACACATCCAAAATGACCAACAATGATCACATGTAGCAACCTAAAAATTCAGCCAACTCTATTTGAACCTCATCTAACTCAATTTGTGAGTACAGTTTCCCTGTATCAATCTATAAATATAAAAGCCAAATATTATAATGGATTATATTTTTCTCTATGCTATTTGAAATGTTGAAATAATGATAACATACCAAATTTGAGATGAAAATGCTTCTTTTGGTCATAATATCCCTCATATACTTCATGATATAATATCTACATTCGGTGCTCCCAACTTGTAGAAGACACTACAGAGAAAAACCAGTAAATAAGAATGAAGTAATCCTTACACACTAGATGTCTACTTAATATGATGAATAAGTAGTCATTCTTAATTTATACCTGTCTTTATTGTTCTCTACAAGGTTTGCTTCTGGTTTTTTTTTTTTTTTAATATTCGTTTAAGATTGAAATATCGCAATTACCCTACTTGTCAAGAAATAACCACAAATTATTCTAAAACAAAGTACACTTTAAAAAAAAAAACACTTCAAATGAAAAATATTAACTTACATGTCAGTTATATATTGTATATCTACCCGTGAGTTGTCCTTATTGAGTCTAGGTAGTACACAATATCATCGTATACATTTATAGCAAGTAGTGCCCAATGACCACTAGTTAATAAAATATAACTTGTATTTTTATTGCTGATGGAAATTGATTAAAAAAAACGTGTTTTAACTCACCCATGATTAAAAGGAGCAAGAAATAATTCGTTTGCTTCTGAGACCATCAGTCTACTACACGGGTTTCGAGTTTTAACTTCCTGAGAGTTTTGTCTAGAGGAAATGAGAGATGGATCTATAAAAGTGTATTGTGAATTTTCTTTTGAATCGATAAAGGATGAGTGCAAGTACCTACAAAAGATTTATAACATAAATATAGACGACCAAAATTGAAAAGAAACGTCAGAACTAAAGTCTACAAAAGTAATAATGTTACTTATGCCATGTAAGCCACTAAAGTCATTGTCTTGACTTCATTCATGTTACAAAAGTTAATTATGTCCTCTCACAAGACATAACTCTTTCGCTGATGCCAAAAAGTCCAACTGGAAGTTGTAAAGAAATACTAGACTCTTTGGCCATCACCTTCTCAGCATATCTAAGAATGGATTTCAAAGATACCGGAAAAACCGATATTGAGTCACTAACTTCTTTTTTCTTAGTCATTTCCATTGAAGATTTCTCCTAATGCAACAAAATCATAGCAACAAAAGTATATAAAGTAGAAAAATTAGACATTTGATGAACTTAATTGATTTTATTAGTGTCATTTACCTTAAATATTTTCAATTCTTCTGCGTTGTAATTTAAATTCACTTTATCTTGTCTTTTCGTTTCTCTGGGACTTAATCTCCTCCACCTTAATCTTCTCTTTCCGTTTCTTTTCATATGTAGTTTTCATCTTGTCTTTTTGTTTATTTTAAGATTCGATCTCATCTACTAAGAATTTCTTGGAGCAACTTCCATGTCCAGAAAATGCTGTAGAACATGACATTTGAAGACGAGCTTCTAATTCTCTAACACGTTGACGAAGTGCTTCATTTTCACTTATAATTTTCTTGTTTTCATCCTTCCCATGTTTTGACTTTCGTTTCACTACATGAAAGTAAGCCATTTCAGTAACAAAACCACCAATCCTACACACATGCCCATGCCTTTCTTGAGTACCCAAAGCTTGTGTTAAGATATCATTGAGAGAGTGATGTTTATCGCACAATGAATCTGTATTATTCTTTGAGATCTCATCCTAAAAGAAATGAAATTTAATATAATTAAGCTATCATATACTTCATGTAAATTTAATACTTGTCTTACTATTCGATTGACAACTTCTTGAACATTTTCATTGTCGTATTCTCCTTTCTTATTAACTCAAGCCTTCTTCCACAGGTTAGCTCGATCGAAATCACTTTCATTTGAAGATACTTTCTTCTACATTCAAATGAAGAAAAAAAAGTAGATATTGTGATAAATTTAGGAATCGTGAGAACATATACTAAATTCTTACCATCTCCTCAACAAGGTTAGTATAACCTTTCCTTGAAATTCGATGATTGTACTTATTCTTAGATCGACGTTCTTGTTGCAAGTGTCTTTTTTTCTATACAAACATAATGATTATTAGTAGGGAATGACATAACAAATATCTATAAAATTAAATTAATAATTTACCTGAAACTTTACACAAAATCTTGATCTTACAAACTCTTTCTAATGACTTTGATCAATAAATGAATATTTTTCTAGTGGATTTATTAGAAGTTGAGGTTCATCTTTAAATGGCATAATGCATTTTGTTGTTAACCAATTCTTAAACTGGCGAAAAGCTATGCCTGCAGTTTTCATAATGTTCTTCCTAGATCTTGTATCAATTACAAAGGTGGCCTAAATATTGAAAAGTTAGTGGAAATATCACATATACATCTACAATATTATCAAGATAACAAATTGAATATATATTACTCAACTGTACTATATCTTATCTTTCAACTCAGTAGGCACATGTTTCTAAAATGTATATATAATAGGTACATGATAATATGTAGAGGACCCAATAAAAGAATTTAACTTAGCTCCATTTTCACCAATAGGTACATCGTCTTCATTGTATTCCACAAACTTCTTTTCTCTTGCACTCCTAATATGTGTTACACCAAACATAATAGTAGCTCCTCGTTCTCTTTTCTTTTGATTGGTGGTTTCATTTGACCTAACAACTACTATTTCTTTGTCACCAAACTCTAAATCTTCGTCACCCAGTGTACTATGCTCTATCTGATGTATAAATAAAAAATTACAATCAAATTTAAGAAGCAATTAGTATTGTATACATATTAAGCAAACAAAAAATTAAATATGACTAATAAAAATTATAAATTAAAAAAACAATTATCATATTACACAATATATAACCTACCCATAAAATGTTATGTAGGTATCCACGTGCCTTAACAATTCGATCGTACATATGTTGATATATTCTCATCCAAGTCATTATATACATCAACATTTGACATATCATTGGGTATTCCTTAATAGTGTAATGTTGTATCTCCAAGTTCGTCGTTATTATATCTATCTTCAAAGTCCCTTTGTGGTGGGGTAAGTATAATTGACTATCTAACATCACTTGGATCCTTAACATAAAATACTTGTCTTATTTGGGTTGCTAGTATAAAAGAATCAGACTTGTGACCTATTCTTTTTAAATCAACTAAGACAAAATTGAGCTCATCGATTTTGATACCACTATTATTCTCAACCCAATCACATCTAAACACAGCAACATTAAACGTATGGTAATTTAGTTCCCATATCTCTTGTATCACTCCATAAAAAGACATATCTCCAATGATGAGATTTTTATCTTTTGAACTAGACACTTTCATCATTTTTGCAACACTAACTCCACTATTTTGTACACTTCGATCTTTATCACAAGATTCTGTGTGATCGCGACATCCATTAATTATGTAACTGCCATACATAATCACAAAAGGATGAGGACCATGAGCAATCCACCTTAAGTTATCTGAAACTTCAGTATTTCCCATTTCAAGCTCAGTTGCAACCTACATGAGAATTTCTGTTCCAACTCAGGCATTAAAATGTCTATGTAAAATAATAGGTTGAACATTTTACCTCTTCTCATAGCCAATATATAAAAGTCCGATTATGTTCCTCTTGAATCCAATTTTTATTTTTGGACTTATTTCGATGTTGCAATTGTAAAGCCATCATATGTTTTCTTTGAAGTGAACATCGAAACATTGTATAGTTATATTTATATCATACAACTAAATGAAAAAAATAAAGCCAAACTCATTGAAAAAACTTAGTCTAAATATGGTTGCACATCAATTGTATTTTCCAAAACATACCGATGAGCTTGATACGAAAGTTATTGTTTAGGTTTGAAAGAAACTCCTTTGGATAATGGTCTACCAATATTTGAATTGTCTAAACAGTCTTGTGAATTATGAGTGCTAATCCCAATAGGATATACTCTAGACAGGAAATCAGAACAAAATTCAATGGTTTCTTCTACTATATAACTTCATACATTGAATTTGGGAACTCATTGCTAGTAGGCAAAATTTCCTTTAAGGTTTTGAGTAGTTTTGAAAAATAAGCATAACTCCATCCATATCTAACTTTTAAATTATACAAATTGACTAATGTAGACAACTTAGTGTATTTTTTTCCACCTTTCGTATAATGGTTTTTCAGCATCATTAAGCAACTTCTCATATCCATTTAGATCTCTTGAATATTCCTTGTGAGTAACTTCAACCATTTCTTTTAAACTTCCAACATCAGCCTCTTCATACATATGGGTGTCAAACTTAGAAAATTCTCCACAAAATGATGAGTTAGGAAAGTTTTTCCCATGCCAAAACCAAATTTTATAACTTTCATCAATCCCATTGACATATAAATAATCTCTAATATCCTTGTTATTATGCTTTCACAATTCCCACATCTCAAATAAGGACAACGAATATAGGAGCTATTTGTATTAGAAAATCCAAATTTTATGAAGTTTTCTACACCCGATTCATAATCTTTGGATAATATACTCTTGTGCGTTCATGATTATAAATCTAGTAAAAAAAAGATGATAAACAATGATCAACTTCATAAAACAAGTTGTGGAAAACAAACAAGTTTCCAATACATACAACTTGTCATTTCTAGCTCTACAACATTCCAACCTCAAGAAAGTAAGACAAATCAGAGAACTTCAAGGCAAATCAGAGAACAAACACAAACACATCTAAAAAAATTAAACCCAAGATGTAATCGAACCTCAAAAAATTGAACCCAAGGTGTGCACGTGCTCTAATGTGTTAAACATATATTAATTCCAATAACTAAAAATTGAACCCAAGTTTGGCAAAGCTTTACTTAGTTCATAAAGCCCAAACAAATTAGACACATTGACATATCTAACTTTAGCAAGCATTTAATTAAAGAATAGTGGCAAGTTCTTGCAAGTTCTCTAAAATTAAAGCCTTAACTTTGGCAAAGTGGCAATCCCAACTTTGGCAAGTTCTCTAAAATTCAATCTCATTCAAGAACAATATGAAACAAGAGTTTATTATGAGATTCAAGAACATACATAAGAGATTAAACCCTAACTTTGAAAGTTCAAGCCTCAAATCAAAAAAATCAAGCCCTAACTTTGAAAGTTCATGCCTCAAACCAAGAAGTCAAGTCCTAACTTTGAAACTTCATGCCTCAAACCAAGAAAATCAAGAATTAAACCTAATCTAAACAAGATTAAGCCTAATCTAAACAAGAAAATCAATATTAAGCCTAATAAAACAAAAAAAAAAAATCAAGACTTAAACCTAATCTAAACAAGAAAATCAAGATTAAGCCCTAACTTTGAAAGTTCATGCCTCAAATCTACTTACCTCAATGAAGAATCTATTCGAGATTGATCGAATAACAAAGATGCATCAAAGGGAAGTGAAAAACCATGAAGATTTCGAGTGTATTGCACAAAAAATCAAAGGGACTGCAAATCGACTGTTGGAATTTATTTTAAATCTGTCTGATAGCATTGCGATGCTACTAAAATAGCGTTGCAACGCTGTTCAAGAGGCACACTATTTTTTGTCAAAACCTGTAGCCTTGCGATGTTATTGAGAGCATTGCAACGCTGCGTGCGTGAGGCGCACACGTTTTTCATTCTTCCGTCAAAATATGTAGCGTTGCAATAATACTTTTTCGTGTTGAAACGATACCTTGTATATTCTACAATTCTTGACGTTTTTAAAACGTTAAGAATCCATTAATTGAACTTTAACATTTTTAAAATATCAATTATTGTATTTTCCTGGAAAAATGCACAACCCCCGTTTTTTAAAATCAATTCTTGACTTTTTTTCTTTTTTTTTTTTAAATCACCTATTTCTTGACATTTTTTCATAAAAACGTCAAGTATTTAAAATTGCAAACATCAAGAAAGATGGTTTTTCTTGTAGTGATAAGGAAAAGTTTTAAGTATTGAGAAACAAGGCTCTCGAGTAGCAAGGTATTAATGACACTTAGTAAGGAGAATTTGGCTAAGTGTGGAAGCTAAATGTGCCATGCGTTGGAAGCCCATGCATTGAAGGTTGTTGAAGTGTGTGGCAGCCATGTTCCTAACAGGCTAGTTGAGTGTTTGATGGGCATGTTACATGGAGAAAATGGCTAAGTGTTGGCTGTGAGTTACCATACGATCGACGTGGGCAATGCACCAACCAAAGCCCATGTGAGGTTAGAAGGGAAAGGATGCGCGCGACATGGCAAGGTCGTTTAGGCGATGGGGATGCAATGTGCGTTGGATAGGTGAGCTACGTGCATTGACCGGATGAATTATGTGGGCAGGTAGGACCATGCGACAGTCACCAGCCTAAGTGATGCGCGCAAAAGACACCAAGGTATGCGTTGACTAGTTGGTTGTGCGTTGAAGTGCTGCCATGCATTGGTAAGTGTTTGGAGATTAGGCTTTGTGTTGAAGGTGTGTGTTTGAATGTACCATACGATGGTAAGAAAATGTGAGACATGCATTGGTTTAAGAGGTGACACAGCTTAATCACCGACTTGAATGGGCTAGCTGTCGAGGCTAGAAGAACTAAACCCACTTAGTGAGTGAGTTGTCAGCCTAAGGTTGAATTGAGGGCATACAGTCTCAGCTATATAAAGGAAGACCTTAGTTCAAGGGGTCGGTTTGAGCAAAATACTCGTGTTATTAAGGTGATTTTAGAGCCATTTGAATGAAGGTTGAGCATAGTTAAAGGTCAAGCCAAAAGGAATCTTCAAAGGATTCAAAGTGAAATCTGAAGAAATTCTCAAGCAGGTCAGGCTCTCGGATGAATCAAAGCCAATGGTGAAGATTGAAGGTTTCTAGCCAAACAAAAAGAAAAGTTAATATAGAATTTTGGTTAAACAAGCAGGCAACTACAACCGTTGAGCGAGCAAGCAGCTCAACCCAAGTAGGCTGTAGGTGTGTGCGAAGGGCAAGTTGAGTGCAAGGATGTGCTGGTATGTGTTAGACAGAGAGTGTGTGTGCTGAAGCCATTAGCGTAAAGAGGTTCTGTGTGGGCAATAGGTTGTGCAAGCAGATGCGCGAGGTACTGAGCGCAAGGTTGTGCTGAGTGTGCGTTGATGCGTAGCTGAGTGAACGCATAGGGCATGCGTTGGCACATGAGTTGATGATTGTTGGCCGCATAGGCTAGTGCCATCACCTAAGGATTTTTTAAGTGTTGAACGCATTAGGGAGGTAGGCATTGAGCTGGAATGTGAAGTTTTAAGTTAAATGTTAAGCTAGTTTATATGAGATAGTCTCACAAGGAGGCCATGAGCATTGGCTAAATATGTTGTTCATGTCTACAAGATTAACACCAACAGGAAAAGCTTATCAACCCTAGGAGGAACTCCCAAGGCTATGAGTGACAAAGATTAAGTGTTTCCAAATGTTTTAGTAAACTCATGTTTTACTTAAAATTCAGACTTATGCTAGCTTATTTGTAAAGAATGTTACCAAGCAAACTAGCTCTTTTAACGCATGCCTATCTTTAAGAAGTTTATTAAAGCATGTTTGAGTATTTATGCTCTTAATGCTCATGAAGCATGTGTTAGAAATCATGTTTATATGTTAAAAATGTTAAAACTCATGTTCATGTTACTATTCTTTCAAGTATAATGCTTTCAATAAATGAGTTTTATGAGGAATATGTTAAGCTGATACTGAAGAACTATGAGAAGGTATCTGGCTTAGTACCTAAGGCATGATGGTATTTAGTGATCGGTATAAAATAGATGTCATTAATCCTATCTTACCTAAGCAAATGAAATTTATAATGTTCGAACAACTACTAAAACTAATACGTAGTTAAAGTGGAAGTAGAAAGTCGATCCCAAGAAAACCTCTATTAATTGGCTGAGAAAGAGAGGGGATTGTTTGTAAAGAAACCAAAAAAAAAAAAAATAATAACTAGAATGAAGATGAAGACAAGTTGTAGCTCAACTTACTATTTTTTCTAAAAGATAGTTGATAGAAAAAGATTATTGGGAAATCTTGTTAATAGGTTTAATCCTATCATTATTCTTGAACAATTACTTGAAAATTTAACATTCCATAATCTAATAAGGAAAGACCCTTAAAGACTCATACAGCCAATTGACATAAATCATATCAATTAGCCCTAATCAAAGTTAAAAATACTTCCATATAGCATTTATCATGTTCTTTTCTTAGATTGCTTTAAAGACATGAGTTATCATGATTATGATATTCAAGAAACACATTAAAGTGATTTTCAAGAATGATTGAATGAATATTCTAAATCAAGAAATTCAAGAGTTAAATTTGGAAAAAGTCCTAATTAACACAAGAAAACTTAATTTTTGTAACTTATCTCACCATTTTGTAATAGTGCCAAGCAAGAATTACATTCAAGAAGTCAATAGAATCAAAGCGTCAATTATCCTCCATAAATTTCCATTCAAATTCAGCCCAAGAGCATTCAAGAGTTCTGACAATTCAAGAAAATATACAAAAGAACTCAAGAAATTAAACCTAGAATTAAGATTTCCCAAGAAATAGAATTATCTAGCCATGGGATTAAGAAGTCTTGAAAGAAATCTTTGAAGATATGATGAAATCCATGAAGCAATTCACTAGGAAATTGTCAATTTTGCAAGAAATCTCTCCATACAAGAAAAAATTTGTGAAATTTTCTCTCTAGTTTCAATCTAAGCTCTCTGTATCAACAAACTTAATGAGTTTTCTCTTCCTAGTTGAAGTTTGAACTGAAGCCTTCTTGTTCTGAAGAAGGTCCTAGCATTGCAATGCTGCTCTGAAGAAGTCCCAACGTTGCGTTGCACAGGCGCGCACACAAGTTTTTATTTTTTCGTCAACTTTTGGAGCATTGCAACGTTGTGTAGAGCGTTGCGACACTACCCTATTTTATAGAAAAATGGTGCACTTTGTTTTCTAGCGTCGAGCTAATTTTGAGCTTAGTGTTGTAGGGAGCGTTGCGATACTCCGAGCAATGCTGAAGTGTGTTGACTTATTCTTTTTGAAGGGCAAAGAGGTAATTTGTCTTGATTCTTTTTCTTAAGTGATTCTTTGGTGCCGTTTAGCCGATTTAGCTCCAACTTCTTCGAATAACTCCATTTGTGTCGGGATTGGAATTTACCTATCAAGACATTTTAAACAAAGAATTGAAGTAAAATTGAGAGAATTCGTATACAAAACATAGCTCTTAAGACCTATCAAAATACCTCCAACTTAGTTCTTGGTCGTCCGAACAAGTTGAGAATTAAAGTATGCTTACATTCAAGCAAAATATGAATTGTTTGATTGTTTATTTAAAGTTTCATTCATTTATTCAAAATTGGTTTATACAAGTTGGCACATTTTCATCTACACATTCAAATGGTCTATATATTCAAGTGTCATACACAATGAATTGATTCTCATCTCTTTTCTCAATGATCAAGGAAGTAAGGATATAAGCAAGCATTTAGAAATTTAAAGTTTTACTAACAAAAAGTTGAAGCTTATTTTGAAAAGAAAAAAGTATTTTTCTTGCAAAGTCATAAAAAGAAAAGACTACCATGTTTTTGTTTACTTAAAGGCCAAAACTAATAGAAAGGAGGCATCCAACTCTCAATTCCTCTTCGCCCTACACTAGTCCCGTTATCGGTTTAAGATATACCTAACTTGCATTGGAGAGAGGCAATTCTAATACACGTGTGCCTTTTTAAACTCATGCACATAAAATGTAATTAGCATTTCTTTTACCTAGAGGGATAGCTTTTACACTCACACCGTCGGGAACCTATCGCTCTTTTTTTGCGGGCCCAGACTAGACACGGTGAAGGTAGCTTTTTTCACCTCTATCCATGCGCACGCATACACATTAGTGAAGGTTATGTTAATTTGACAAGCTCGCTTTATTATTTTTTTATGCTAGCAACTTTTTTTTTAATCACTAGGCCCTTTTTGTTCCTCTTTGTTTAGACTTGCTACTCTAACAAGATGGTTGTTCTTAGACCAAATATTTTCCTATCGGGATAACAAAGAAAATTAAGTAGATATGATGTTTTTAAGATTTTTAAGATTCAAAATAAATGTAAAAAGCTAAGTATTCGATTTTTTTATGAAACTAAAAGATAAAGAAAGTTTATTTTGAAAGATAAGTGTTAAAATTTTGTTAGAAAATTTTAGATCTAAAATTTTGTTTGTATCCTTACTTGAAAGAGTGCGTCATCAAAATTTCATTGATAAAAATCGAGAAATTGTATAAAACAAATGATGTATAGAACAAAGTGAATGAGATTAATTTATGTGTTTTCATGCATTTAGTCATTCGTGAATTTATTTCATTCAAGGTAAAAATGGTCTTTTGAAGCATAAAGAATTCAATAGTCATATTTTTCAAAGAATCAAAATTATGCTAACAAGATGAATTAGAGCCTCAATTTTATTCAGATATGTCAGATTAAAGTCACAAAATCTATGTAATCAGTCAACTAATCAACAATCTATTAACCCGAGCTCAGATGCTCAAGGGTTCCAGACATGAATTTATGTGCAAAAATTTTGAGTAAGGCTCATTTTTAAAGCTAATCAAAGAATCCTAAAAAGAATACCAAAAACATGCAATGTTTCTCACCCTCAATTTCAAGATGAAACATTGTCCTCAATATTTAGAATAAGCAAATGAGTTCAAGAAACAAAAAGTAAGGGACGTAGAGAGAAACTTCCTTGGTTTTTGTGGTTAATCATTTATTTGCTTGAGAGAGAATTCTTTGCTTTTGTTTCTTTTTTCCTTGAGAGCTTCCTTCTTTTATTTTTATTTTTATTAACTTAAAAAGAAAAGAAAAAGAATCAATTATTCTTTTTATTAATAAAAAATATGCAAAAGTAAGAAAGAAAGATAAAAGAAAAATGAAAAGGAAAGAAGAAAATTTGTCCTATCTTTATAAATTTTGAGCGTCGTTTGCTCGACATTGGTGAAGAGGGGTATTATATATATGAGGGACTAGTCAAACACAAGTCCAAATTGGACTTGGTTTACATGTCTTTCATTGTAAATTTTGAGTATGTGCCCGTTCACCTTAAAGATTTTTCCTATTTCAAGGCTTTTTATTTTGACTGCGCCATAGGAGAATACATTAGTAATTTCAAAAGGACCTAGCCACTTGAACTTGAGTTTTCTAGGCATCAATTGTACTCTAGAATTGTGAGGCAAACTTTTTGTCCAAGAAGTCTTTTCTTATTAAGCCTTTGTCATGAAAAATTTTGGTTTTCTCTATATAAATTTTTGAATTTTCATAAGCATCTTGTCTTAATTCTTCTAATTGTTGTAACTGTAGGAGTCTTTCCTTTCTGGCTTAGGCTCCATTCAAATTACATTGTTTTACTGCCTAATACGCTTTGTGTTCAACCTCTTTTGGAAGAAGGCATGCCTTGCCATATACAATTATGTAGGGATTGTTCCTATGGGCATCTTAAAAGTGGTTCTGTAAGCCAAAGCGCATCATTAAGTTTAGAACTCCAATCTTTTCTTTTCAGGTTTGCTGTCTTTTCTAAAATGTTTTTCACTTCTCTATTTGAAATTTTCGCTTGGCCATTTGTTTGAGGATGATATGGGGTTGCAACACGGTGGTAAACTCTATATTTCCTCAATAATTTCTTGTGGTCCTATTGCAAAAATGAGTTCCTTGGACACTTATGATGGCCCTAGGAATTCCAAATCTAGAAAAGATGTTATCTTTTAGGAATTTTGAAATAATAGAAGAATCATTTGTTCTAATGGGGATTGCCTCGACCTGCTTGGAAACATAATCTACTCCAAGCAAAATGTACAGATAACCAAACGAAGAAAGAAATGGACCCATGAAATCTAATCCCCACATGTCAAATATTTCACAAACAATGATGGAATCGAGAGACATTTAATTTCTTTTAGGCAAATATCCAGATTTTTGACACTTTTTACAAGACCTGCAATATGCATCGAAAAAAGTGAATTCCAAAATAGTCCTAAATCTAAAATTTTTCTAGCAGTTCGTTTTGGAAAAAAATGACCTCCACATGCATGTTCATGACAAAATGACAAAACAGACTCAAAATCTTCGTTAGGGACACATCTCCTAATGATTTGATTTGAGCAAAATTTTCATAGATAAGGAGGATCCCATACAAAGTATTTAGATTCATTTTTTAGTTTAGACCTTCTAGATGAAGACATGTTAAAGGGAAACTTACCCGTAATAAGGCAATTTACCATATCAGTATACCATGGTAGGACGGTAGTTACCTTAAAAAGGTGTTCATAAAAAAAGTCTTTTGTAATTGGAATTAACTTTTTTTCTTGCATGATTGGACTTAGATGGTTGGCAATTGAATTCTCAGATCCTTTTTTGTCTTTGATAGTCAAGTTGAACTCTTGCAAAAGAAGGATCCATCTAACAAGTATGGGCTTTGATTCTTTCTTCATCATGAGGTACCTACGAGTAGTGTGGCCAGTGAAAACAATTATTGAAAAACCAAGAATGTAAGATCTAAATTTACCAAAGCAAAAATAATAGAAAGAAATTCTTTTTCTGTGGTCGAATAATTGATTTGAGATGAATTAAGCATTCTAGATGCGAAACAGATCACATGGCACTTCTTGTCAACTTTTTGTCCTAATACTGTCTACTGCTAGGTTGCTAGCATTGCACATGATCTCAAATGGTAAGTCTCATCGGGGTGGTTCGATTGGGGTTGATGTCAACTTCTCTTTGAGTGTGTCAAAGGCTTCCTTGCATTCCTTCTTGAAACCAAATGTGGCATCTTTTTGAAGTAGGCTTGACAAAGGGAGTGCAATTTTTGAAAAGTCCTTAATGAACCTCCTGTAGAACCCTGCACTACCAAGAAAAGAGCGCACTTCCCTAACGTTTTTAGGATAGGGTAGGTTAGCTATGACATTTATTTTTTCTTTATTAACTTCTATGCCTTTAGAAGATACAAGATGTCCTAAAACTATCACGTGAGAAGCCATGAAGTGACATTTTTCATAATTCAAAATCAAATTTGTTTCTATGCATCTTTTCAAAATCAAACTCAAATTGTGCAAACAATCTTTGAAAGAATTACTATACACAAGGAAGTCATCCATGAAAATTTCTATTCACTCTTCTAAGTAGTCAAAGAAATGCTCATCATGCATCGTTGAAGGGCATTACATAGCCCAAATGGCATTCTCCTAAATGCATATGTATTATAAATGTAAGTAAAAGTGGTCTTTTCTTGATCTTCCTATGCTAATTGTATTTGATAAAATCTAGAAAAATCGTCAAGAATACAAAAATATGGCTTCCCGACTAGCCGTTCAACCATTTGGTCAATAAAAGATATAGGAAAGTGATCTTCTTTTGTTACCTCGTTGAGTTTTCTGAAGTCTATACACATTCTCCAACCGTTTTGCACTCTTATTGGAATCATCTCACCTTTATCATTTTTCACAATGGTCATCCTGATTTTCTTCGGTACCACGTGTATTAGACTTACCCATTGGCTGACTGGGTATATTATTTTGGCTTCAAATAGCTTGAGGTTTTCCTTGTGAACATTTTCTTTCATGGTTGGATTTAGTCTTCTTTGTGGTTGAACGGTTGCCATGGCTCCATCCTTTAGGGAAATTCTGTGCATGCAAAGGGAAGGGTTTATCCCTTTGATATCATCCAAAGTCCAACCGTTTGCTTTTTTGTGGTCCTTCAATGTTTCTACTAGTGAGCATTCTTGAGAAGATGTGAGTTCTCTAGATATGATCACAGGAAAGGCTTTCTCTTCTCCGAAGAAAACATATTTGATGTGAGAAGGGAATGGCTTAAGCTCAACCCCTATACCTGAGATTCCACAACATCATTATTAGAATAATTATCATTCAATTCAAAATCATTTGAAGTAAAGAAAGAGTCAATCGAAGACTCATTGTCATCAAGATCAATGGAGAGGCAACCAAACAATCCAATTTTTCATTAATAGAAAACAATAATTCATCAAACATGTCGCATGTATCTATGGAACAAAGAGACAAATACTCCTCTGAAAATTTCATGGCATCATAAATGTTGAAGGATTTTACCTCTCCATCAAATTCTACTGATAAAGACCCCTTATCTACATCAATTCTAGTTTTTGTAGTTTTCATGAAGGGTCTACCAAGTAAAATATTAGAAGAAGAAGTAGAATATGGTTCATCCATTTTCAAAATGTAAAAATCGACTGGAAAGATTAATTCTCCAACTCTAAAAAAAACATCTTCTATTATGCCTAGAAGTTGTATGTATGACCTATCGGCTAGTTGTATGCAAACATTCGTTTTTTGTTGGCTATTCAATTTAAGGTATTCATAAACATGAAAAGCATGACGTTTATTGAAGGACCTAAATCTAGCATACCATGAGCGATAATTCTATCTCTTATTTTGCATGGCAAGGTAAACATTCCCGGATCTCTACATTTTTAGGGCATATCTTTTTTTTTTTTTTTTTTTTAATAAAACAGAGACATTCTTTCTAACAGTTACTCTCTTCTCTTCCTTCCCTTTTCTTTTCTTAGTACACAATTCTTTTAACAATTTCGCAGGATGTTAATTTGTACCTTTTTTAAAATCTCAACAAGCTTTAGGTCGGTATCTTCTACCTTAGGTCTTGCTAATCTACTAGAGAATGGTGCTTTAGGTACATACGACTCTACTTTAGGAGGAGAGTAATATCATACCTCGGGAAAAATAGGAGTCTCTTTTGGTTCACTTACCTTGCTCTCTTGTTTTTTCATTAACTTTTTTTGCTTCCTAGAAGAAGATTGAACCGGGTTTACATATTGAGAGGATGAGGGGATTTCCTTACCGCTTCTGAGAGTGATTGCACTTACATTTGCATGTTTCGGTTGAGCGAGGAGCTTTCCAGATGATTTACTCTCAAGCTTGCTTACCACAGTTGCAAGTTGCTTGATTTGTGTGCCCAATTTTGAGAAGCCTTGTCTAGTCTTTTGTTGAAAAGATTTTGTGTCTTATTGAAGTTGTATGTTGTCCTTTTGCAAATGGTGGAGTTCCTATTGAAATTTCAAAGAGTGGTCAGCAAGGGATTTCACTATATCCTCGAGATACATACCTGAGGAGCTTGAAGAAGATCGAGTTTAGCTCGCGTATTTCCTTTTAGATCCCATTTGAAATTGGGATGATCTCGCCACCATTGGTTATAAGTTTGCCTGTGGGGATCATACTTCCTTTAGAAACCTCCTATTGCATTCACTTGAGGTTGACCTTGCCGGCAAGCTTCAGAAACATGTCCAACCACACCACATGCTCCACACGTTTAAATATTGGGGAGTTCTCCTGTAAAACCCGAGTTTTAATTACCTTACTTAAGTGTGTTTAAGGAAAGGACTGGATGTTACAAAAGTTTAAGGCTGATATTACTATTATGTTATTAAAAGTTAATGTGGAATTGTAGGGAATTAGGTAAAGGATAAAGAAATGAAGAGGGAAATGTTAAGTATGAGAAACTTGGCTCTCGGGTGCTTAACAAGCTAGCCTTGCAAAAAGAAATTTTGGCCAAGTGCTGGTTGTGAAAAAGGTGGCTGAGCATCGAGTAAGCACAAGGCAGGCATCGAGTATGTGTGATCGAGGAAGGATCGTGCATCGAGTATGTATGTTAAAGGAAGGATCGTGCATCGAGTATCCCCATCGACCATTAAGTTTTTCTTCGAGTATCAAGTTTTGTACAAAGTATTCTACTTTAAACCCTAAGTAAATTGGACAATTGGATTAATCTTATCCCTTAAGATAATAGTAATTGAGGTGGCTCAAGGAGATTTCATGCAGAAGTTTGAGTAGTGGTATAAAAAGGAAATAGGGAACTTCAAGAGCTCGTTTTGGACGATTCCTTCAGGCAAATCAAGCGATCTTGGTACTGTTGGAAAGCTCTCTAGGAGTCTAGTTTCTGAACCTGAGCCATTGAAAGGAAGCCTCATCGAAAGAAGGCCGAAGAATGAAGGAAGAAACGATGGGTTCTGTTTTCGTGTGAATCTAAGCCGTTGACGAAGAAATTAAGATCCAGGCCGAACCACATGGAATTTCAAGCTGAAAATTTAAGGTAATATTGTTATCACTTTTATGAGTAAGTTTGTAGAAGGAACTTTTGCAAGATAAGCTCTGGGGTTTGAGTTACATATTTTGAAATTTAAACCTAGAAATCGTTATATGAGCCGACAACTGTTTGTTTGAGAGCCGATGGTGAAGATTTGAAGCTCCAAAACAAATCATGAAAGTTTTTAGGCTAAAATTTTGAAGTAATGTTGTTAACCTAATTCTAAGAAAGTTTGTAGAAGTACTTTCCTTCAGATAAGTTCTAGAATTCTAGTTATTTATGTTAGAAATTGAATTTGGAAAGCCTTATGCGATAGGATTAATATGAGCTTAATTCTGAAAGTGAGTTTAAAAGGGAGACCACGGCCAGTAACTAAAGTATATTGATATGTTCACAATGTTGACATTAGTAGGAGAAGCTCATCAATCTTAAAAGTATTTCTCGAAGACTGTGAGTGACTCTAATGTTTACAAATGTTTATGAATGATTTAACAAGTCATGCTTTAATGAAAGTTACTTATTGATAGCCAGCCTCAAACATTTGCCAAGCTATTTACTTTACTAATATTTACGAATTCTTGATAGATTAATAATTTATAAAGTATGGGTAGGTATGGTTCAGGCATGATGTTCCCAAGTGATTAATGCCTAGTGCTTATGAAGTATGTGGCCCTAGACAAAGGCTGAATAGTTATCGCATGCTATTAGGGAAAGAATTCTACAAGACAAAGCTAAGTGTGATGTTTATGTGAAGAACTCCTAGTAAATTATCTTTAACTCAATACCTCGAAGTGGTAATCGAGCTTAGAGATGGTTAATGATAGGATCCTAGCCACGTACACATAGGGCAAATGGAATTGGGAAGGTGATGGACAGAGGAGCCACAACCCAGGAAATGAACTCAATTTTCAGTAAAACTTGTTAATAAAGAATGCGGTGCATTGAGTTGGTTTCGTATTAGCAAGAACTATGAAGAATGATAAACCATGCAATTCCAATGCTAATTGATGATAAGTTTATATGTTTTCCAGCAACTAAGTTTCATGAGATTGCTTAGCATTTTCCTTAAGTATGTACTTGTTTTATCGCATGCCAAGGTGATATGTTAGTCTTATTTCAAATTAAGTATTCTATGTTGAAGCATGCGTTCTAAAGACTATAGCTAAGTTTCTACAAATGCTAAGCTAAACGCTATGTTATGAAAGATTCATAATATATATGATTTTAAAATCATGATATGCTTTTAGTAAGCCGAATACTGAAAGCATGGAAGATGTTTAGGAACTGCCTAAGGTGTTGACGGTACTCAGTAACTCCATGAGGACGTAGAAAGTTTTGATAGAGAGGCCGAAGTATGGGTCTCCTAGGCCATATTTCAGTAACTTAAGGCCGAAGTATGGGTCTCTTGGCTTGATACAGACGTTGGGAGCTTAAGCGATGAATGCTCGTTCTCAACTAAAATTCAGGAAGTATTCACAGAATGTTATATGTTTTATGCTTCAATTTTTATGGAAGTTGTTCGATGAGTTACAGTCAAAGACATAAATAATGGTCAGAAGTGACACACCTTGACTAAGGTTATAGTGAAAGATTGGCCAGAGGGTCTCTCTCCCAACCAAGTTTTAGTTCAGTTGGACTAGAGAATTTGCTCTCCTATAAAGATGTTTAATGTGGAAGTCAAGGCTTAAAGGCCTCCCAGAGCTTATGCCTATGTTATGTTTGGTTAAGTGTAGAGAAGTTTTATGTAAATACTTGCTTTACTAGATTCTCAGTTTTCAGCTATGGATTTCAGTTCATGATTTCTTTGTTAAGCATGTTTGATATGTATGTCTTTTACGTTTCAAATGTTAGTCACTCACTGGGCTTCTAGCTCACCTTGTTTAAATATTTTCTCCACAGGTAGCAGTCATCCCCAGAAGACGACTCTACTGTTGCTTTGCCACTCAAGACCAAATTGTTAGAAAGTCCAAGTGTGGTTTATGTATAAAGTAGTACACATGTATTATGTAATGTAGGGACTAGTTGAGTGTGTTAGGCTGATTGATTTTATAAAGTATATGAGTTCTATTAATGAAGAGTAATGTAGAACTCTGTTAATGAATGTTATTGTATTAAGTATATGGTTGAGTATATATGCATTTCAGGGTTCTAAGAGAGGTGAAACAAGTTAGTAGGTAGTAAGTGTCAGAGAAAGGGTTGGTAACTGCTGCAATCACATCTTCTTACAGCTTTTTAAAGCTGGGAGGGGGTGTGACACCTCCTTGAGCAATCTGAATAAAAAAGGAAACTAGATTAGATACTTGAGTTCTTAACTCACTAACCTCTTTAGCTTGAACATCATCATATTCAAGAGTCCTTGATCCAAAATTCTGTGAATTATCCTCCATGGTTGATATTAGCTCACTAGCTTTAGTGGGCATTTTGTTAGCTAGAGCTCCACTGACGGCCGCATCAATATTGCTCCTTTCAGATAGAAGCAATCCTAAATAGAAATACTAGATAAGGTATTGGTTAGAAAATTGATGATGGGGAAAGAAAGCACAAAGTTCCTTATACCTTTCATATAGGGACTCTTTTACCAATTGCTTTATACCATATATTTTTTCTTCTAATATTATTAGCCTTAGATGTAGGGAAAAAAATTTCTAAAAACTTTTTCTTAAGACCATTCCACGTGGTAATCAATCTCGTTTGAAAGTAGTACAACCAATATTTGGCCACATCCTTCAAGGAAAAAGGAAGGACCCTAAGATTAAGTTGTTCTTGTGTTACCCATGTGGGCGCATACCATCACATACCAAATGGAATTCTTTCATGTGTTTATGTGGGTCCTCATCTGAACTAAACTAGGTTTCAATTCAAAAGGTACCGTAGTTTCCGGATATACTATACATAACGGTTGTTGAGTGTAATCCAGTTCGGCAAGCTCTCTTAACGTTTGCTCCATTTCTTCACCTATAGTATTTGTTTGTATTGGTTCCTCTTCTTGACTCGATTCTTCAAATTCTCCTTCTTCTCTTTTTGTTCTTTCCTTGTAGTTTCCTCTCCTCATGGTCGATATCTACAACAAAATCACAAAGCACACTCTGAGAGGAGTGGGTCATGCACAAAAGGAAAGTTTAATCAAACTAAATATTTTTTGTTTTATTTCCTTTTCTTAAAAAAAGGAATTCAAAGATTCTAAAAGGCCAATTGCATGGTTCCTCGGAAATGGTGCCAATTTGATTGGTGCAAAATGAATGTCATTAATCCTATCTTACCTAAGAAAATGAAATTATAATGCTCGAACACTAATACGTAGTTAAAGTGGTAGTAGGAGGTTGATCCAAAAGGGAACCTCTATTAATTGGTTGAGAATAACCTTTGAATTAAAAAAGATATCAACTTAGGGGGGTTTTGTTTGTAGAGAAACTAAAAAAAGAAAACTAACTAGAATGAAGATGAAAACAATTTATAACTCAACTTACTATTTTTTTTTAAAGAAAGTTGGTTGATAGAAAAAGATTCTTGGGAAATCTTGTTACTAGGTTTAATTCTATCACGTTCTTGAACAATTACTTGAAAATTCAACATTCCATAATCCAATAAGGAAAGACCCTTAAAGACCCCTATAGCCAATTAACATGAATTATATCAATTAGCCAAGTAATTGACTATATGACCCTTAAAGACCCATATAGCCAATTAACATGAATCATATCAATGACCATGTACTTACAAGCAATATGTGAAGGGTCAACGCACTATTGATTGGTTATATCCAATAGAAGCATAACTATATCTATAGTTCAAATAGTGCAATAGTCGATCTTTAGTGGACTAATTGACATTGAATGAAGGTTGATTAATTTAATTAAAAAGTTTAATTAATTAATCAAGTATCATTGGAGCTTCAATCTATACATCCATAAGATCCTCTTATTAGCTCAATAAGGATTAATAAGAATCAATTAATTTTGGATTGATTTGAATTGTTCAAATTAATTGAAGGGAAGTAATTATATAAGATATAATTAAGATAATGTATATGATATATTATAATATAAAGTTTTAATGAGAGAAATAAATATTTAAATATGATTCAAATATTAATTATATGAATTTAAAATTAATATGAATATGATTCATATTAATACTATAAGTTAAATAAGAGAAAAATAAACTATGGGTTATATTATATATGATATAATATAAATCGTAGGATATATGTTACATGTGATATAACATATAGTTTAATATGATATATATTAAATTGATTAATATATATATTAAATTAAAAAAATGGGGAGGGAGTTATTTAAACAACTTCCCTAAACTCCCATTTTTTTCTATTCTACATGTAACACGAGATAAAAGGATCAAGTGGGTTTTTTTCTTCCTTGCCCTAAAAATTGAAGCAAGATCTCTCTGTATATGTGTGGAATTTCTCTCAACAAAACTCTCTCCATCCCTTTCATAAAATTAAAACGCAGGCCCACATAACTCTATGTGATTTTCACCTTGAGAATAACTTAGAAGATCTTGTGGTGGTGTTCAATTTGGAGCATCATTTACTATTTTGGATTGTTGTCTTTCTGGTGTTCGAGTTTGGGAGAAGGTGATAGTTTGTGATCATTCTTGATTATGGAGAGGATACGTGAAGGCTTTGGTTCTTTAAGGGTAAGTTTCCAATTCTCTAATTCCTCTCTATAACAATCTCAGTAGGGAAAAGCATGCTTAGAATTAATTATGTTTATCAAAGTTTTCGTCCCTCTGAATTATAATGTTATGTAAAACAAAAATGGAGCACAATAACAGTCAATTGCTTCCACTTCAAGGTATTCCAAACCCTTCAATTTGTTGAGGAAGAAGATGAGAACTTTTCTGGACCTAGGCAACAAGTGACACTAGTAGATTTCCTTTCAGAGAACTTTTACAACGACAGTTCGAATAAAGCACTAAAAGTCATTGCGTGTCATGCTGCCAACACAACAAAAAGTGAGGATACTCCTTTGAGTTCATTGGAGACGGTGGGAGAATTAATGAATTTTATCGTTAAACATAAATAACTTGTTGTCACTTCCTCTGGAGACTAAGACGATTCTCATCGATGCATTGTTAGATTCAAATGCATCTAATGCTCTGACCTCTATAACGCGCACATGCGCCTCTTGCTGTACATTTATAGGTTTCTCAGATGAAGATATACTATTGGGATCAAAACTTCATAATAGGTCATTGTATGTCTTAGGATACATTCGAGAATGGAGGTTGGTTAAATTCTCATCGATAATGGATTAACTGTCAATATATTGCCTAAGATAACTATGAAGCAATTAGGAATCTTGATGGAAGAACTATCAAATAGTAAGTTGGTAATTCAGGACTTCAACCGAGGCAGCCAAAGCACGGTAGGCATCATACGCTTAGAACTTATCATCTATAATCTGAAGGGACACACATTGTTCCAGTTCAGAGTGCATATAAGTTGTTGTTGGGTCGTCATTGGATTCACGAAAATAGAGTGATGTCTTCAATACTACACCTAGGATTCAAGTTTTATCAAAATGGAATTAAGAAAGTTGAAACAGACTCCAATCCATTCTCAAAAGTTGAGTCTTACTTCACAGACGCGAAGTTTTACTTGGAGAATGATGGTGTCGATGAAGCAATGCCTATGGAGACCCTTTTAGTAAAGGATGAAAGTGAACGAGGCTAAGATCTTGGCTAAGATCACAAGCAGATGCAAGGAAATAATCAAGCGACAAGGCAGCTGTCTCTAACTCTAAAGAGAGTGAGGCGTCCACCAGCATTACAAAGATTACGATTTTAAAAGACGAAAAAGCTTCAAGCCTTCTAATCTTATGTTATGTTTCTTTGTCGAGAAGTGAGATGGGCAAGTCTCCATTTGTGGAATGCTCGAAGGGATCGAGGGTCGATGATATTGAAATCTTAAAGGAGAATTTTGTTACACTGCTCAGAAAGATAATGAAACAAGAAATTTATAAACCAAAGGTAAACCTGATGAAAGTAAATATGCCTGAAACAGATGAAAGATGGGTTCGACCCTAAGGCTTACAAGCTGCTGGCAAAAGCAGGTTATGATTTCGCAGCTCACACTAAGTAATAGAGCTTGAAGATCTATGAGCGGCCTGAGCTTTCTCCTTCCCAAATGAAGCTTTTGTAAGAATGCCTTGTTATACCATCATCGTGCAGTGCATTATTTATGGTTTAATTATTTAATTAGAATATGTTTTTTTAATTAAACTAAACCATAAAAAGCATGAATATAGGGCTAATCATTAAAATTTGAAACTAGTTTTAAAAATTAATTATTAGAAATCGTCAATCTATAATCAAGAATTACATGTAAACATAGGACCATAGGATAAATCAATTAATTTTAACTTGTTTAAAATTAATTAGACCTAAGATCACTTTAATTCTAATAGGATTAGAATTATTTCTTACTTAATATTACAATAGTTTTAATGAACTAAGTAGGAAAAACATTATTATGATTATAAGGGAACTCTATCGGTTAAGTTCTGTCTAGGCTGGAGGTATTTAAGTTGATGATTTATGGAACACCTCCTACATGGGAACTACTTAGAACTTGAGTTAAATTGATCATAGTTTAATGTTAGCATACAATGTCACTAGGTTAATTAAGAGGATTAGTTCGGTAGATAGATTGGCTTAGCCAGATCTATCTAAGTTAAATAACCCTAAAATATGGTAGGACACTTTAGTGGGAGGAAAAGTATAAAACAAGATATTTATATCAAGTTTTGCTTCTATGTCCCTGTACGTTCATAACATGAGATCCATGCTTGGCTTCATGTTGCCTTGGGTGCGGCCTCTCTTCAGAAAGTGTTTGCATGGGTCAATAACAAGGTGAATGGGAAATATGTCTATAGTAAGTGGGAGCGGAGCGTGTATCAACGTATCCATCGGTCTCCACCCCCAGGTCACACCTTGAGATTTCCATGATCCGCCTACGTGTTATCCTGGAGAAACCATCCCTTCGGAGGGCTTGATCATAGGATTCAAAACATGGTGAACTCCTGAAAATGATAGGGTCACTTAGGTTAATTACCAATATTTTTCTTTCTTAATGGTAGTCTGTTGGTGGTACCTCTAGGATCTGAAAGTGGGAGAGTTATAGTTATGGGGATGAGTTAAAAGTTAACTAATCCTTAACCGAACAATGGTGGCTAATGTCTGTAGGAATTTTTGTTATTATGATATTAGAATTAGCCAAGAGCTGTCTCATTTCAGAGGAGGCATGACTGATCACCTTTCGATGGTTGTTGCTCTAAACCCCTGAAGCATCGTTACAAAAACTAAATCAATAGTTTATTAGGGTTCTATGATTGCTTATTTTTGCTAAATTGATTGGATAGTTTGCAATTGTTTGCTTGTGTAAGTGGTTAAGGCAAAGATAACGAATACGGTCAATGTTTGTTTTTAATTTTCAGCAATGTTTTCCTCAATAATTGTAGTACTTAAAAATGAAAAACTTGTCGACCATAATTACTCTATGTGGAAGTCTAACTTGAATATGATTCTTGTTGTTGACGATCTATGGTTCGTCTTAACGGAGGATTGTATCCCAGGCTACGAAGGATGCTTATGACCGGTGAATAAAGGCCAACGAAAAGGCCCATTCCACATCATGGCAAGCTTATTTGAAGTTCTGCCCAAGAAGCATGAGGTCATGGAAACTGCGATAGAGATTATGGAATCTCTCAAGAAGATGTTTGGACAACCGTCCTATTAGCTCCACCATAATGCCCTCCAATATATTTACAACTGTCACAGGAAATAAGGTACATTTGTTCGAAAATATGTCCTGGACATGATGGTTCAATTTAACGTAGCAAAGGCAGATGGAGCGGTCATAGACGAGCACAGTCAGGTTGTGTTCATCATGGAATCTCTTCCGAAGACTTTCCTATAATTTCATAGCAATGCGATGATGAACAAGATCCAATATAACCTGACCAGTCTCCTTAATAAGCTACAGACTTACTAGACTTTTACAAAAAAATAAGGGATCGGTTGAAGGACAGGCAACGTTGCCCAATCCAAAAGAAAGTTCCATAAGGGTTCATCCTCTAGAACTAAGTCTGTTCCTCAATCTTCTACTTCGAAGAATATTCAATAGAAGAAGGGAGATAAAGAGAAGGCTCCTACTACTGTTGTAAAAGGCAAGGGAAAGGCCAAGTTGGCTGACAAGGGTTGGTACTTTCACTACAATGTAAGATGGACATTGGAATAAGAACGACCTTAAATACCTCGCAAAGAAAAATAAGGTAAATATGATTTACTTAGTTTAGAAATGTGTCACACTCCGCCCCAGATTACTCTCTTACCCTAAAAGAAAATGTGGCGGCAGCAATTACCAATCCATTTTCTGGTATTTACTGCCTAACTAACTTGTTCAATCTGTCCTAAACCCTGGTATACATACATTTTATCAACATACTAAAGAGTTAACTCGAAACTTAACACATTTAAATTACAGGGTTTTGAACATTGTTCATACATACACTTATGTACATTACAACTTAGTGAGCCCAACATACAACACTAAGTCCCCATATGACAGACATATGTGTACTAATAATTACAGAGTCATGAATTTCTTCAACCTGTGTCTTTGAGTGGTAGAGCAGAAACAGAGATGTCTTCTGGGAAGTGACCGCTACCTGGGGGGAGGAGGGGGGAAGGAACATTTTGAAAACATGAGCTAGAAGCCCAGTGAGAGACTAACATTTAAAACAAAGGTATCATACATAAAACTGATAGTAAAAATGAAAGCTTTAATTGGAAACATAAACTTAGGTAAACAACATTCACATTAAACATTATAACATAAATGAACTATTCCTCATGTTGAGAGTGGCCCTCTTGCTTAACTCCCAACACTTGGCCTCTTTCCTGAAAGTGAACCCTCTTGTCAAACTCTCTACTTTACTTAACTGCATTACTACTTAGCTGGGAGAAGGAACCCTTTTGTCCAACTCTCCATGCTACTCTGGGTTAAGGTGTGTCGCCTTTCTCCACTACCTTCCACCTAGCTTTCCTCATAACATATGCAGGTTAAGGTGTGTCTCCTATATCGATCACCTTTCTACTAGTCTTATCTCTCATACGTGCATGTAGATTGGATCCTATCATCAGAACTCATATCTAGACTTAGCCCAATACCTTCGCATCTAGTTCTTTAGTACTATACTGTTCATATTTAAGACTGAGTTATTGGGATTAATGTCCTAATTCTCCTGATAGTCTCGTAGTTTGTAAACAATCTGTAAACATATTGTTATTAATGAAATAAGTGTTATTTTATAATCATTCACTCAATCCAATAAACTAAGATCCCAGGTTATTTTATGTAACTTAAGCATGTATGTGGAGACATACAAATGGATCATGCCTTAAGTAATAACCTAACTGGTCTGTAGTATAAGGATAAAGAAGGGATACCTTATCCTGGTGACACTACGGATACGGTCCGCTTTGTAGATGTTACAAGTAAAGTGCTACAAATGGTTTGATCATGACCATTCATATGGAGACATGTGAACGAGGGTATCCTATACAAAGAGTTTGTATAAGACTGGACCACAAGATGATTAGTCTCTTTATATAACGTTATTCATAATTGAGACTTACATTTATCTAGTGTGACCATAGGTGACATGACCTTTAATCCTGAGTGAGTTGGGAACTCCTGCTCATGAGGGCGGTCCTTTGATTTGTATGGGTAAGAGTGGTCAGATTTCTAACTCAACAAGCCTACCAGTTTGGGTATTCGTCTGATTGGGAAGCTGAGAACTTAACTACATAAGACAAAATTCACTCCTTCCTCGAAGTAGGGGTAAGTAGATAAATTGCTCCCTTAAGAGCTAATTCCGGGTCTTGAACATAGTGGCCACACCCTCTCTTGGGAAGAGAGGACTCAGTCATAGTAGGACTATGGCTTATTGTTCATTAGAGGAATCAGTGGTACCTAAGAAGTTAAATGCAACTATAGGGGAAAAACGGTAAATTGGCCAAACTGTACTTACAAGTTATTTGTAAAGGGTCATTGCTCTGTTGATTGGTTATATCCAATGGACACAAAAATATATTTGTAGTGCGAAGAGTTCAACTGTCGGTCTTTAGTGGAGTGGCCAACAGCTAACGGATAGTGGATCTCGTGATTAAAGAGTTTAGTCAATTATTCACGTACTATTGGAGCTTTAAGCTACAGGTCCATAAGGTCTCCTTGGTAGCTTAATGGGTTTAAGTTGAGAATTAGATTTTTTGTTAATTTGAAGTGTTCAAATTAACAAGAGAAAATTTAATTATATGTGATATAATTAAATTAATTAAATTATATGTGATATAATTGATATGATGTATTAGATATCATAATATAGAAAAAGAACTATGGTTTATATGTTTCATATGATGAAATAGTAAAACTATAGGTTATAAATATAATATGATAAGTTGGTTATCATATTTATTTATAATATATTAATTCTATGATAATTATTTTTTTTCTTTAATAACCAACTTCAGTGGGAGGTTACACACAGTTATGGTAACTGTGAAATAAAAGGAAAATGGTTTTCCAAAATCAGATGATGATTCATTGTATTGTTTCACAAAAGAAAAGACTATCGAGTAAAAGTGTTTTACTAAACAATAATATCTCATAGAATAAACGATTGTATATCGAGTTTACTATATGATATCGATACTACATGATTGAGTAGCAAGTCTATATGATAGGCTTCTTCTTACTAAATGATCGAGTATCTAGTCTATATAATAGTCTATCTCCCACTTACTCAATCGTCTACCTCATTCATTCCTCTATCCAAAGTCACATATAGCCCACAACTCCTGGATTCTCACACCGAGAATACCAAGATAACTCTTGTGGTAGTGTTCTAGTTCCATTTGAGGCTCGAGGATCGAGTTGAAGTCGATTGTGATCGAGGTTCATCCAGTCGTTCGTTGAGATCAAGTTCTAATCGTTGCGTTCAAGTTCGTGTTGTTGAACTAGTTGCTGAACGATCGAGGGATACTTGAAGAAAGGTTCTTCAAAGGTTTGTGTACTCTATCCCTTGTTTGTTCATCTATAAGAAGCATGTTGTAATTTATAGTATATGCATAATCATTTCTGTTTAGACTGTAATTGTTTGAGTTCTTTAACAATGAAATTTGGAACGATCCGCTTTCGCTCAATGGATTGCCATGTTTAGATTTCCTTCATGAGCTTCAGTACCTTCTCATTTAGTCCTTCAGTACTGAGCTATCCATGTTGAAGTCGTATTTAGGACTGAGCTTCAGTACCTTCTCATTTAGACTTTCAGTATTGAGCTATTCATACTAATCTCATATCTAAGACTAAGCTCCGATACCTTCTCTTTTAGTCCTTCAGTATTGAGCTATTCGTATATTCCAAGGCACATTCTTATCTCTTTATGACTTAGTTGCCCTAAAACATTCAGTACTAACACATACTCATGATCATATATCTATTTACGAAGGCTCTCTTGGCTAAAGTGTTTGAGAGTCATCTAGAGAGTCCAAGCCTGTGAGATATGCATATAATATAATCTAAGGTAAGTGGGAGATGTGTAATGGGTATAAGGATGCCCTAGTTTATTGTATTTGTATATTTACTTTTCATGTGATATGCATTATACATTTGACATTTCCAGCTTTGGATTATTTATTGTATATATACATCCTACTAATTAGAGTTTTAGTTCAAGTGGAAGTTTGTTAAGTTTTATGCTCTAAAACTCGTAGATAGTAAATGTAACATTTGACCAATCATTAATAAAGTGTCATTAATATTTCTTATAATAAATAGTTATTATTTATCTTGTATTTATCTTGCCTAAATAGTCCTAATCCAATAAACTAACATCCTAGACTGTTGTACGAGTCTTGAACTGTATGTGGAGACATATGGGGATCAATGTTCAAGATACAGCCTAAAAGGGCCAATAGTATATGGTTAAGGTTGGGTATCTTATCCTAGTGACACTATGGATAAGACCCATTTTGTATTTGATACAAATGCAATGACCCAACAAATTCTTATAGGAAACATGTGAGTAGGGGTATCATATACAATGAGTTTGCATAAGACCGGACTATGAAATAGTGACCTTTAAATGTAACTCCATTGACTAGTTAGGTTTATATTTCACTAGGCTGACTTAGGAAGCTTAGTCCCAATTTTGAGTAGATTATGGACTCCTATTCATGAGGGATTGTCCTTTGATTTGTATGGGTGAGAGTGGCCAGTTCGCCAACTCAATAAGCCTACCATTTTGGGGACAAAACCAAGTGGGGAACTGAGAACATAATTTCACAAGATGGAATTCGCTTCTTCCTGACTTTAGGGTAAGTAGATGATATTCCCTTAAGTGGTGTCTCTGAAATTTGAACAAAGGGCGCGACCCTCTCATTGGCTTGAGAGGGTTTCTATTTAATTGTTGAACCATAAACAAGTTGTTCATTAGAAGATCACTAGTACTTAAGGATACATTAGTAAATAAGAGGTAAAATGGTAATTTGACCCAGCTGGTGTACAAACACTCGTGAATGATTAACTTGCTGTCATTGGTTAATATCCATGTACACAGAAATATATCTACAGTGATAAGAGTTCAACTGTGGGTCTATAGTGGAGTGTACCCACAGTTAATGAATATTGATTAACTTGGTTAATGAGTTTAGCCAATTAATCTCATGTCGTTGGAGGTTATAATCTGTAGGTCCATTAGGTTCCACTGGTATTGAGGTAATTAAAGTAATTTGAAATGTTCAAATTTACTAAGGGAAAGAATATAATGTATGGTGATACATTATAATATAGAGTTTATATTTTAAGTAAATTGTATAATATAAATTTATTTTGAATTCGATGCAAAAATTAATTTATGATTAAATATTTGAAGAAGTTCAAATATTAAATTTAATATGAATAGAATTCATATTAAAAGTATATGTTAAAATTAATGTGTATTAGATGCACATTAAACTATAGGTAGTATGAGAGAAAACATAATTAAATATGATTCGATCATAAGGTTAAATTAAATATGTGTTATCTAATTTAATGATTAATTAATTGGAGAATTAATTAATTGTTTATTTAATTTGATTTGATTAAATTAGATTAATTGAATTAAAACTATAGGCTATGAGAGAGGGTTGTATTAGAATATGATTCTAATGCATATCTACTTAAATATGAGATATTTAATTATTGATGATTAATTTTATTAATGAATAATTATTTTATTTATTTAATAAATTAAAAAAATTTATTGTTATTTAATTAAATAAATTAAAATTGATTTAATTCATTGGTTAAATAAATTTAAATAAACTTGTTGTAACTAACTCCCCAACGTGGGGAGTTAAATGGGACTGAGAGAGAAATCTTCTCCCGACCTCCTTCTCTCTAGTTAGTTTCTACATCACAGAAGAAAAAGTGATATGCATAATTTTTCTCTCTTGGCTTCTGGCTTTTTTAGATTTTTTCACCATAGAAAATTTCCTTTAAAGATCCCACCTACTTCTACCTCACTAGTCCAAGGAGAATATTGGAAAAACCATTTTGGTGGTGTTCACTTGATTTGCAGTAGAGGAATCAAGATTATAGATCCAATGAAAGAAAGGGATTCAAAATTTTATATTCTTTGTTCATACGGTTTTGAGAATAAAGCTCATTTGGTGCCCCAAATACCTATCGGGCCCAGCGGGCTGCCTTGGGGCCACCCCGGGGACCAATTTTTGTGCGCAAACTTTCAAGAGGGCAAAAATGTGAAAATAGACACAGAGGTTAAGAACGATGAAAAAAAGTCGTGCGGCAGACGGTTTTGCGAACGGAGCTCATTTCATGCTCCAAATGGCTATCGAGCCCGGTAGAGCTGCCCTGGGCCTAATTTTTGTGCGCGAACTTCCAGGTGGGGCGAAAATGTGAAAACGGACCCAGGGGTTAAGAACAATGAAAAAAAGTCGTGCGCACTGATGGTTTTGCGAATGGAGCTCATTTGGTATGCCGAAGGGTTATCGGGCCCCGCGGGGTTGCCCTGGGGACCAATTTTTATGCTGGAACTTTCCGGCGGTTGAAAATTCGAAAACGGGCCCAGGGGTTAAGAAAGATGAAAAAAACCCGTCTGCGTAGATAGTTTTTCGAACAGGAGCTTATTTCGTTCCCCAAATGGCTATCGGCCCCGGCGGGGCTACCCGGGCCCAATTTTTGTACACGAACTTTCCAACGGGCGAAAACGCGAAAACGAACCCAGGGGTTAAGAATGATGAAAAATAGTCGTGCGCGCAGACAATTTTTTGAACAGAGCTCATTTGGTTCCCAAAACGGCTATCAAGACCAACAGGGCTGCCTAGGGCCCAATTTTTGTGCACAAACATTCTGACGGATGAAAAACGCGAAAACGAACCCAAGGGTTAAGAACGATGCAAAAAGCCATGCGCGCATACGATTTTGTGAACGGAGCTCATTTCGTGCCCTAAATGGCTATTGGGCCCAGTGAGGCTGCCCTAGGGCCCAATTTTAGTGCGCGAACTTTCCGGCGGGCGAAAATGCGAAAACGAACCCAGGGTTAAAAAACGATAAAAAAACCCGTGCGCGCGTATAGTTTTTGCGAATGGAGCTCATTTGGTGCCCAAAATGACTATCGAGCCCGGCGAGGCTGCCCCGGGGCCTAATTTTTGCCCACGAACTTTCCGACGGGCAAAAATGCAAAAACTAACCAAGGGGTTAAGAACGATGAAAAAACCTGTGCACGCAAACGGTTTTGAATACAGAGTTTATATGGTGCCCCAAATGGCTATCGGGCCGACGAGGCTGCCATAGGGGCACAATTTTTACGCGTGAACTTCCACCAGGAAGAACGGGCCCAGACGTTAAGAACGATGCAAAAAAGTCGTGCGCGAAGACGGTTTTATGGACAGAGCTCATTTGGTGCCCCAAATGACTATCAGGCCCGACGGGGCTACCCCGGGGCCCAATTTTTGTGCGCAAACTTTCGGCGGGCGAAAACGTGAAAACGACCCAGGGGTTAAGAACGATGACAAAAAGTCGTGCGTGCTGACGGCCTTTCGAACGGAGCTCATCTGGTGCCCCAAATGGCTATCGGGCCCGGTGGGGCTGCCACGGGGCCCAATTTTTGTGTGCAAACTTTCTGATGGGCGAAAACACGAAAATTGACCCAAGGGTTAAAAATGATGGAAAAAAAATCGTGCGCGCAAACCAGTTTGCGAAGAAGTTCATTTGGTGCCCCAAATGTTATCAGGCCCGGCGGGGCTGTCTCGGAGCTCAATTTTTGTGCGCGAACTTCCAACGGGTGAAAACGTAAAATCAGACCCAGGGGTTAAGAACGATGAACAAAAGTTGTGCGCGTAGATGGTTTTGCAAACGGAGCTCATTTGGTGTCCTAAACAGCTATCGGGCCCCGCGGGGCCCAATTTTTATGTTGCCGAACTTTCCGGTGGCCGAAAACGCGAAAACGAATCCAGAGGTTAAGAACAACGAAAAAAAGTCGTACGAAATGACGATTTTTCGAACGGAACTCATTTTGTGCCCCAAACGGCTATCGGGTCCGGCAGGGATGCCCCGGGCCCATTTTTTATGCACAAACTTTCTGGCGGGTGAAATCACGAAAACGGACCCAAAGTGTTAAGAACGATGAAAAAAAGTAGTGCGCATAGACGATTTGCGAAATAGAGCTCATATTATTTCCCCAAACGGCTATCGGTGCGGCGCGGCTACCCCGAGCCCAATTTTTGTGCGCGAACTTTCCAGCTGGTGATAACGCGAAATAGACCCAAGGGTTTAAAAATGATGAAAGAAAGCCATTCGTGCAGACGGTTTCTGAATAGAGCTCATTTGGAGCCCTAAACGGCAATCGGGCCCGGCAGGATTGCCCCGAAGCCCAATTTATGTCCGAGAACTTTCCGGCGGGAGACAATGCAAAAACAGGTCCAAGGGTTAAAACGATGAAAAAAAGACGTGCGCCTAGACGGTTTGCGAACGAGCTCATTTGTGCCCCAAACGACTATCGGGCCCGACGAGGTTGCCCTGGGGCCCAATTTTTGTGCATGTACTTTCCAGCGATCGAAAACGCTTAAACGGACCCAGGGGTTAAGAACATTGAAAAAAATTCGTGCAAACAGATGGTTTTATGAACAGAACTCATTTGGTGCCCCAAACGGTTATCGAGCCTGGCGGGGATACCCCGGGCCTAATTTTTGTGTGCAAAATTTCCGGCGGGCAAAAATGCGAAAACAGACCCAGGAGTTAAGAACGATGAAAAAAGTCGTGCGCGTAGACGGTTTTGCGAACAAAGCTCATTTGGTACTCAAAATTGGCTATCGGGCCTGGCGGGGTAGCCTTAAGGCCAAATTTTAGTGCGCGAACTTTCCGGCGCGTATGCGCAGACAGTTTTGCAAACGAGAGCTCATTTCGTACCCCAAATGGCTGTCAGGACCGGCAGGGCTGCCCAGGACCTAATTTTTGTGCACGAACGTTCTGGCGGCTGAAAATGGTCAAAGGAAAAGGGACGTCTGATGGCCAGGACGGAGCCCTATGACATTTCTGAAGAAATTCCTCTCACCCCCCTATCACAACAAGGCAGAGCTACGGACCCAGGGGTTAAGAATGATTAAAAAAAAGTCGTGCGTGCAGACGGTTTTACGAATGGAGCTCATTAGTGCCCCAAATGGCTATCGGGCTCGACGGGGCTGCCCTGGAGCCTAATTTTTGTGCTTGAACTTTCCGGCGGGAGAAAACGCGAAAACAGACCCAAGGGTTAAGAACGATGAGAAAAATTCGTGCGCTAGACGGTTTTGTGAACAGAGCTCATTCGATTCCCGAAATGGTTATCGTCTCGGCGGGGCTGTCCTAGGGCCCAATTTCTGTGCGTGAACTTTCTGGCAGGCGAAAACGTGAAAACGGACACAGGGGTTAAGAACGATAATAAAAAGTCGTGCGCCAAACAGTTTTGCAAATGGAGCTCATTTGGTGCCCCATATGGCTATCAGGCCTGGTGGTGCTGCCCTGGGACCCAATTTTTGTGTGCAAACTTTTCACTGGGCGAAAACACGAAAACGAAACAAGGGGTTAAAAATGATGAAAAAAAGCCGTGTGCCAGACTGTTTTGCAAATGGAGCTCCTTTGGTTCTCTAAATGGCTATCGGGCCCGGTGGGGTTGCCACGAGGTCCAATTTTTATGCGCAAACTTTCTACCGGGCGGAAATACAAAAATGGACCCAGGGGTTAAAAACGATGAAAAAAAGTCATGCGCCAGACAGTTTTGCGAATGAAGCTCATTCGACGTCCCAAATAGCTATCGGGCTTGGCGGGGCTGCCCTAGGGCCCAATTTTTGTGCCCGTATTTTCCGGCAGGCTAGAACGCGAAAACAGACCCAGGGGTTAAAAACGATGAAAGAAAACTGTTTGCTAGACGGTTTTGTGAACGAAGCTCATTTGGATCCCCAAATGGTTATCGAGCCCGGTGGGGCTGCCTCAGGGCCCAATTTTTGTGTGCCTAGGGGTTAAGAACGATGAAAAAGCGTCGTGTGCCAGACGGTTTTGCGAATGGAGCTCATTTGGGGCTGCTCCGTGGACCAATTTTTGTCCCCGAACTTTCCAGTGGGCGAAAACGCGAAAACAGACCCAAGGGTTAAGAACGATGAAAAAAAGCCATGCGCTAGACAGTTTTGCGAACGGGGCTTATTTGATGTCTTAAATGGCTATCGGGCTCAACGGGGTTGCCCCGGGACCCAATTTTTGTGCGCGAACTTTCCGGCGGGTGAAAACGCGAAAGTGATATTTTGGCTATTGGGATAAATAAAATATGATTTTACTTTTTCCAAAAAGAACGGTTACACGACTTGAGTCAAGACTACATGATTAACTCAGAGACTATTCGATAGCCTCATCGCCTACACGATTGAAGCAAACTTTGCTATGCGATAGTGTGTTTCTTCCTTCAATCGTCTTCCTCCTCCAATGTCACAAACTCCCTCCCAACCAATATAGTTAGAGCCCAGCACTCCTGGGTTCTCACCCCGTCGCCAAGTGGTAGCATCCTCCTTTTTGGTTCGAGTTTGGTTGCTGTTCAAGAAGTTCTGTTTCTATTTGAAGTGTTCGAGTTTGTTCGAGGGATATACATGAAGAAGTGTTCTTGAAAGGTATAATCTCTAAACTTTTTTTCTTATTAGAAAGCATGCTATAATTTATGTTATGATGGACTATTTTACTGTAAATGTTTGTTTCAATCGAAACGAGAATTGGATTACCCGCTTTCGCTCATAGGTTCTCTGTAAAACAAGTTCCTTCAATTGGTATCAAAGCCAGGTTGTAGTTCTGATTCCAAATTCCAAAGCCAGGTTGCGTTGGCTGCATGATTGCGTAGGCGCTCGGGGGTAAACGAGCATGTGGTATCTGATACTTAACGCAAGGCATGCGTGCTAAACGATCGTGTAGACTATCATACTCATCGCATAGTCATTAGCTACATGATCGCATAGTATACGATTCTCGGTGCATGCTACACGATTGTGTAGACTATCATGCTCATCGCATAGTCATTAGCTACACGATCGCATGGCTAATGCTACACGATCGTGTAGAGTTCTCTACTCGATCGTGTTGCGTTAGTTGCATGATTGTGTAGGCACTGGGGGTAAACGATCGTGCGGTATTTGACACTCGATGCAAGGCATGTGTGCTAAACGATCATGTAGACTATCATGCTCATCGTATAGTCATTAGTTACATGATCGCATAGTATATGATACTCGGTGCATGCTATACAATTGTGTAAACTATCATGCTCATCGCATAGTCGTTAGCTACACGATCGCATGGTATGCGCTACTCGACGCACGTTGCACGATGACGTGGACTTTCATGCTCATTGCATAGTCCAAAGTTGTGCGATCATTGCTACACGATTGTTTATACTTGACGCTCGTTGCTCGACGATCAGAAGGATTGCTACACAATCAAGCTGCAAGGCTTCAAGGCGAGCGGTTCAAGACCCGGTTCACCTATTTCGAAACGAAGGACTCAAAATTTTGTAATAGATTAGCCTCTTCTTTTCCGGTTTTGAGATATACTATCCCGGTCCATCAACTTTATTTAAATATGCATTTGATGTATGTTTATTATATATGTCATATAGTTTTTAAAACCCACCATAGGTTATGCATATTTTTTTTCATGCATCATTTTATATTATAAGTATTATAATATATTACTATGCATGTTTAAATTACATTAAGCATGTTCATGCATCATATAATATAAGAGTGATAATATATATATGCATTATAGCATATCCATGCATCATTTATATTATAAATGTTATAATATAAGGTTGTATGTTGGCATGGAATGTATGCTACAACTTAGCTCATTATTATTTATACAAAAGTTATATATTAGTAATGAATGAATATTGCAAGAAGCATGACACTACCTTAGGTTCATTTATAAGTGTTATAAATAACTTATGTATGTCTAGCTAGTAATGTTGAATGGTTTTAATTGCTTCATTTTTTATAAAAGTTATAATTAATGAAATTAGAATTAAAATCAATAATAAAGAGTTGCATGCACACCAGGCTTTAATCATTTTTTAAAAGTGTTTTAAAATTTGATTGAGATAAATCTAAAATCACATTTCTAATAAGATTAGAATTCTAAGTTTAATCTTTTAAATCGGATTAGTAGGATTAAATTGATTCTAATAAAAGATTAAATATGTAACAAATGTACCTATAAGGGACCTTTTGTTTAAGGCTGGTTCTGGTTAGGGTTGGGGTACTTAAGTCGATGAAAACGTCGCACCCCTACCTGGAAACCTACCTGAAAAGGTGAATTAGATAGATATATTACATGCATGCATATTTGATGAAAGTCTATTAAAGAGTTTAATAAGACTTGAATCAAAGTTGTTTAATCATCAAAAGCAAGTATTGCTTTTTAGCAAATTAAATAAATCACTTAGATAAAATCAGTAGTCAAATTTCCTAAGTTAATGAACCTTAGGTAGAACATTTAGTTGGAGGTAAATAAGGTATATGATACTTCACTTTAACCTCTTCACGTTTCTCCTTAAAAGTTCACACTGTGAGATCTATCCTCGACCTCGAGGCACCACGAGAGTGTCCTCTTACTGGTGGCATTTGGGTAGGTCAATACCAAGGTGAATCAAGAGAATGTTCATAGTAAGTGGAAGCCAGACGCGTGACAACATATCTCTCAGTCTCTCTCATTAGGTTGGATAAAGTTTTTGTGCATCGCCTTGTGGCATCGTGGGTGTCCCCCTAAAGGATGACAGTTTTGCACAACTCTTTATTTGATCTCCAGAAAGGGATAGGGTTGCTTTAATCTCTTGTCCTAATCGGCTTTTCCCTAAGGTTGGCTCATTAGGGTGGAACTCTAGGACCTAAAATGAGGGGTTACGCTTACACAAAATTGTTAAGGATGTTAACAAATTCTGGATCGAACAATGGTGACTATTAGATTCAATTACAAGCAGTTGTTTTTGTCTAATGGTTGAGATTGTCTTATTTCAGTGAAGGGGCACTTGATCATCCTACAGTGACTTTTGTCCTGCCTCACTGAAACATCATTGCAAAATAGATGTCACTTAGGGTACACTAGAACTATTTTGCTAAAACTTGATTGGTTCTAAAAGTGGTTTAATGCAAGTAGACTTAATTAAGTTTGTTCATTTTTTCATCAATTTATTTATGGATACCACTACACTTAGTTTTCTTGCCGCTGATAAACTGACTGACGAAAATTATGCTAGTTGGAAAATCACCATTAACACGATATTGATCATTAATGATCTTAGGTTCGTCCTTATAGAGCATTGTCCTCCTATTCTCCCTTCTACTACTGCTCAAAACGTTCGAGAAGCGTATGATTGTTTGACACGAGCGAACGAAAAGGCCTGAACGTATATCTTAGCCAACCTTAACGAAGTTTTGGCCAAGAACCATGAGCCTTGGTCATTGCATAAGAAATCATGGAGTCCCTGATGGGAATGTTTAGAAAACCGTCTGTGCAGCTGAAACACGATGCTCTTAAGTACATCTTCTACTCACCCATGAAGGAAGGAACATCTGTTCGGGAACATGTTCACAACATGATGGTCCACTTTAACGTGGCTGAAATGAATAGGCGATGAGCTAGCCAGGTTAGCATAATTCTGGAATCCTTGCCAGAAAGCTTCCTTCATTTCATTAGCAACGTTGCTCTGAATAGGGTTGACTACAACCTTACAACTCTACTTAATGAGTTGCAGGCTTTCCAATATTTACTGAAAAGTAAGAAGAAGAAGGTTGGTGAAGCAAATGTTGCTTCATCATCCAAAAAGTTCCACAAATGTTCGACCTCTAGAACTAAGTCCGCATCTTCTTCTTCCGGTACCAGAAAGTGGAAGAAGAAAAAGAGTGGTAAGGGGAAGGCGCCTGCTAACCCACAACCTGCTACCCCAAAGGGTAGACAACCAATGCGAGTTGACAAAAGAAAATGTTTCCATTGCAACCAAAATGGGCACTGGAAGAGGAACTACCCAGATATTTGGCAGAGAAGAAGAATACCAAATAAGGTAAATGTGATTTATTAGTTTTGAAAACTTGTTTAGTGGAGAATGATGATTCTGCATGGATTATTGACTCTAGGGCCACTAACCATGTTTTTTCTCCATTTCAAGGAATTAGTTCCTGGCGGCAGCTAAAGAAACTCTTATTCAAGAGTACCTACGAGTGGAGGCGAATCTTTCCAATTCATTGTGACGGAATTTCCATATATACATTCAAACATATAGATATGCATTCATAATGCTAAATTACAAGCATGCTCAAAGGAACAATAAACAAGAGACTAAGAGATCATACCAGTTAAAGACTTTTTCTTCACAGCAAATCTCGCTTTCGTTGGAATGGCAAGCTATCTTCAGCAAATCCCAATCGTCTACCTCGAACAGTCTCCACACAAATAGAAGGAAACGAGGATGACGCCACCATTCAGAGCCCTTAGTATTCTCGGAGTGAGAATCCAAATGGTGGGCTTTGTTCGGATTTGGTAGAGGGAAGCAGGAAGGGAGATCGTAAACAACAATCAAGCAAGTGCGAGAAAAGCTCGCCTATCGTATAGACAAAATGTTTGATCGTTTAGGTGAAGTATACGATCGTGTAGGAAAAGGTAAGTGATCGTCTAAACGTTCGTGTAGGAAAAGCTAAGTGGTCGTCTAGTAAATATCGAGCGCTAAACAATTGTTTAGTAAATATCACGTACGCGGGTGTAAGCGTTAAGCGATCGCTCAACACTATAAAATATAGGTAAACGATCGTTTAGTACTATCGTATAGGCTCTGATTTTACTATGCGATGACACACTTCAACACTATGTCGCGCATCCAATGCTTAACACACTCTGAGCTATTTAAGCGTCTCAAAACCATTCTTCATCTTACTCATCTGTTATAAAAACAGAAAAGATGCTGGCCAATTATCCCTTAACCATCCAATTAATAGACAATAAATATAATCACATTATATTTGTAATCTATGGATTAATATCATATATTAACCATAGTATTTTTCCTCCACTAGATATAAATCATATTTATATCTAATTTCCTCCAAATTAATGTATCTAATACATAAAATTAATTATATCATATATAGTTAACTAAATCAGTTATATCATATATAATTGAACTCCCTCTTGTCAATTTGAACATTACAAACTGACCCAAAAACTGATTTTCAACTTTTATCCAAGCTACCAAAGGGACCTTATGGACCTATGGCTTAAAGTTCCAACGGTATGTGAATAACTGACTAAACTCTTTAGTCACGATATCCACCATCTGTTAACTGCCAAACATTCCACTAGAGACCGACAGTTGAACTCTTCTTACCATAGATATATTTCTATATCCATTGGATATAACCAATCATCAGTATGATGACCCTTCACAAATGCTCGTAAGTACAGCTGAGCCAATTTACCGTTTTGCCCATATAGTTACATCTTATTCCTTAAGTACCACTGATCCCTTTAATGAACAATACAACATAGTCCTATTATATGTGAACACCTTTCAGGCCATGAGAAGGTGTGTGATGCCACATCGTTCAAGCCCTGGGATCAATCCTTAAGAGAGAAATCTATCTACTTACCCCTGCTTCGGGGAAGGAGTGAATTCCATCTTATGAAGCTGAGTTCCTAACTCCCAAATCAGACGAATTCCCAAAGTGGTAGGTTTGAGTCGGCACTCTGGCCACTCGCTCCCATGCAAATCAAAGGATTGCCCTCAATGACAGGAGTTCCAAACTCACTCAGGATTGAGGTCACGTTACCTATGGTCTTCCTAGTGAAATGAAGTCTCTGTCATGAACGGAGTTATATGACGAAACGTTAACACTTCGTGGTCATGTCTTATATAAACTCTTTGTATAGGACGTCCTAGCTCGCATGTCCCCTACACGAATGATCAGGATCAGACCATCTGTGACAAATCACAACACTTGTAACTATTCCACAAAGCGGGTCGCATTCGTAGTGTTACCAGGATAAGGTTTCCCTCCTATATCCATATACTACAGACCATTTTGGTTGTCACTTAAGGCATGATCCACTTGTATGTCGCTACATACATGCTTAAGTTACGTAAAGACAATCAGGGAATTTAAGTTTATTGGTTTATGATAAAATAAAAAACATCTAAATGTGCAAAGTCAAGAAATGAAGTAAATATCATATATATTATAAATCACAAGCATTCATACAAAATTGTTTACAAACTACAGGACACGAGACTTTAGGACATCAATCCCAACAACAGCTTGGTGCTGGTGAGATGACGATGCGAGTTGGAATCGGGCACATCGTCTCAGCTATGGCAGTGGGAGGTTTCTAGTTGACTTTACGTAACAAAATTCTCATTCCGAATTATGTATATGTAGTTCTCGATTTAAAGAGGAACTTAGTTTCTGTAAAGTGTCTGCTTGAATGTAAATATCAACTCTTTTTCTAATTTAATAAAGTGTTTATTACGAAAAATAGTGTTGATATATGTTCAGCTCAACTAGAAAGTAATTTGTATGTGCTAAGGCCGTTAGCAAAAATACCCTCCATAATATAGAGATGTTTAAAATTGTCGTAACTCAAAATAAAAGACTTAAAATTTCTCCTAAAGAAAACGCCCAACTTTGCCACCTAAGATTAGGACACATTAATCTCAATAGGAACGAGAGGTTGGTGAAGAATAGACTATTGGGATTGATGCCCTAAAGTCTCGTGCACTATAGTTTGTAAACAGTTTGTACGAACACTTGTGTTGTATAATATATGATATTTACTTCACATCTTGTATTTTGCATAGTTGCTTGTTTTATTTACTTTACCACAAACGGATAAACATAAAATCTCTGGTTATCTGTATGTGACTCAAGCATGTATGTGGTGACATACAAGTGGGTCATGTCTTGAGTGATAACCAAAATGGTCTGTAGTATATGGATATAGGAGGGAAACCTTATCCTGGTAACGCTACGGATGCGGCCCACTTTATGGAATGGTCACAAGTGTTGTGACTTGTCAGATGGTCTGATCTTGATCATTCGTGTTGGGGACATGTGAGCGGGGGCATCCTATACAAAGAGTGTGTATGAGACCTGACCACGAAGTGTTAACATCTCGTTATATAACACCGTTCATGACAGAGACTTTGCTTCACTAAGATGACCATAGGTAACATGACCTCAATCCTGAGTGAGTTGGGAACTTCTGCCATTGAGGGTGATCCTTTGATTTGTATGGGTTCGAGTGGCCAGATCGTCGATTCAAACCTACCATTTTGGGGATTCGTCTGATTTGGGAGCTGGGAACGCAACTACACAAGATGGAATTCACTCCTTCCCCGAGGCAGGGGTAAGTAGATAGATAGCTCCCTTAAGGACTAATTCCAGGGCTTGAACGATGTGGCGCCACACACCTTCTCTTGGTCTGAGAGGTGTTCACACATAGTTGGACTATGTTGTATTGTTCATTAGAGGAATCAGTGGTACTTAAGAAGTGGGATGTAACTACAGAAGCAAAACGATAATTAGGCCTAGCTATACTTACGAGCATCTGTGAAGGGTCATCGTACTCATGATTAGTTATATTCGATGGACATAGAAATATATCTATGGTAAAAAGAGTTCAGCTGTTGGTCTTTAGTGGAATGCCCGACAGTTAATAGATGATGGATCTCGAGGCTAAAGAGTTTAGTCAACTATTCACAAACCATTGAAGTTTAGAGCTACAGATCCATTAGGTCCCCTGGGTAGCTTGGATAAAGTCGAGAACCAGTATTTGGGTTAACTTGAAATATTCAAATTGATAAGAGGAAGTTCGAGTATATATGATATAATTGGCTAAATGTATGAGATACATTATTTTGGAGGAAATTAGATATAAATATGATTTATATCAAGTAGAGGAGAAAACACTATAGTAGATATGTGATATTTCTATAGGGTAAAAATATAATATAATTATATTTATTAATATTTTAATTGGTTAATTATATGATAATTAACCCAAAAATAATGTTTGGACATGGGTTAATGGGGCAGCATCGGTTATTGTAACTGATGAACTAAAATGAAAATAGTTTTCATTTTGAATCGCTCGTCCAAAAAGAAATCAGAGAAGCGCGCTGGTGAATCGTAAACGATCGCTTAAGTAAATCGAAAGCCTATAAAATAGTCGCTCTGCGCCTAGACGATCTTCCACCTCACGCCTAAACGATCACACACTAAGTCCTAAATGATTGAATAACTTCCCTAAACGATCGTATAGTATGTCGTGTTAGCTAAATGATCGTCTATCCTTTCCTAAATGATCATTTAGTAAAACCTACACGATCGTGTAGCTTCTCCTAAATGATAAGATTTTGCTATGCGATCTGGTCTTCCTTCTTCCTCTACCAAATTCACCAAAGATCACGCTTTGGGTTCTCACTCCGAGAATACCCGGGGCTCTTTTCTGGTGGTGTCGTCCTCATTACGTTCGTGTTCGTGCAGTTGTGCGTGCTGCTGCAGTCGACGATTCTGCTGGGTGTTGGTAGATTGCGTGGAGGTTTCCACTGCGTTGAGTTCCGAAGATTGAAGATTGTCTTCAACTGGTATAGCAACTCATTCCCTTATTTTTTTTTTTGTTGTTCATACCATGCCTTTAATTGACTGCACGTTTGCATAACTGTGCGTTTGAATGTATAATATGTATTTCAGTCACGGTGAGATCGAAGCGATCCGACCGCGCTCATAGAACTCTTCGGTAAGAGATCTTTCATAGACTTCTAAGCGAGTTAGAAGAAAATTCTTTACCTGTATATAGGTCATGCCTTGAAGGCAAGATGATCAAAAGGCCTTTTACTGAAAAAGGTTATAGAGCCAAAGAACCTCTAAAGCTAATGCATTCAGACCTTTGCGATTCGATGAATGTAAGAGCCAGGGAAGGTTATGAATATTTCATCACTTTTACTGATGATTATTCTAGATATTGATACATTTATTTAATGCAACATAAGTCTGAGTCCTTTGAAAAGTTCAAAGAGTTCAAGGCTAAAGTTGAAAACACATTAAATAGAATGATTAAGGCACTTCAATCTGATCGAGGTGGAGAGTTTTCGGATTCAACTTCCCAAAACTATTTGATAAAACGTGAAATAGTTTCCCAACTCTCAGCACCTGCACCTCAGAAAAATGGTGTATCAGAGAGGAGAAATCGAACCCTGTTGGACATGGTTTGGTCTATGATGAGTTACGTTTCCTTGCCTGACTCGTTTTAGGGTTATGCAGTAGAGACTGCAACTTATATCCTGAACTGTGTTCCCTCCAAGAGTGTTGCCAGAACACCTTTGGAGATATGGAATGGTCGTAAAGCTAGTTTACGTCATTTCAGAATTTGGGGTCGCTCAACACTTGTGCTTGAGACTAGTCCTAAGAAGCTGGAACTACATTCGAGGTTTTGCCTATTTGTAGGCAACCTCAAGGGAACGAGAGAAGGTTATTTCTATAAACCTAAAGAAAACAAAGTGTTTGTATCGACAAATGCTACTTTTCTTGAGTAAGATCATATAAAGGAGCACAGATCTAGAAGCAAAATCGTGTTGAATGAGCTTTCCAAAGAAACTATTGAATCTTCAACAAGAGTTGTTGAAGAGCCTAGTACCTCATTGTTAAAGTAGGTTCATCTAGTAGGTCAAATCCACCTAAAGTGTTGAGAGAACCTCAACGTAGTGGGAGGGTTGCAAACCCACCTATTCGCTATATGGGTTTAACTGAAATCCTGGCTATGGTAGTTATTGGCGAGGTTGATGATCCATTGTCTTATAAGAAGGCAATGGAGGGTGTTGACAGAGATGAATGGATCAAAGCCATGGATCTCGAAATGGAGTTTATATACTTCAATTCAGTTTGGGATCTTGTAGATCAACCTGATGGGATTAAAACTATAGGTTGTAAATGGATCTACAAGAGGAAACGGGGTGCTGATGGAAAGGTGCAAACATTTAATGCTAGACTGGTGGCAAAGTGTTATACCTAGGCAGATGAAGTTGACTATGAGGAGACTTTCTCGCCTGCTACTATGCTGAAGTCTATCTGCATCCTCCTATCCATTGCCTCATATTATGACTATAAGATATGGAAAATGGATGTCAAAACTGCTTTTCTGAATGACAATCTTGAGAAGACCATTTATATGGTGCAGTCCAAGGGATTTATAGTCCAAGGTTAAGAGCAAAAGGTTTGCAAGCTGAATCAGTCCATTTATGGACTGAAACAGGCATCTCGATCTTGGAACATAAGGTTTGATACTGCGATCAAATCATATGGCTTTGACCAAAACGTTGATGAGCCTTGTGTCTACAAGAAAATCATCAACAGTTCAGTAGTTTCCCTAGTGTTATACGTAGATGATATCCTACTCATTAGGAATGACATAGGCTTACTGACTGCAGTTAAGAACTGGCTAGCAACCCAATTCCAAATGAAAGATTTGGGAGAGGCTCAGTTTGTTCTTGGGATTCAGATTATTCGGGATCGAAAGAACAAAATGCTAGCACTGTCTCACGCATCATACATTGAAAGATGTTTATCAAGTACTTGATGCAAAACTCCAAGAGGGGCCTTTTGCCTTTCAGGAACAGAGTTACATTGTCTAAGTAACAATGTCCTAAGTCACGTCAAGAGGTTGAGAAAATGAGACAGGTCCTCTATGCATCTGTCGTAGGCAGTTTGATGTATGCAATGTTATGTACTAGACATGACATCTGCTACGCCGTAGGGATAGTCAGTAGATATCAGTCTAATCTAGGATCACTGGACAGCCGTCAAGAACATCCTCAAGTATCTACGAAGAACGAGCTACTACATGCTTGTGTATGGTTCTAAGGATTTGATCCTTACGAGATGCACGAACTCTAATTTTTAGACTGATAGGGATTCTCATAAATCAACTTCAGGACCAGTGTTCACTCTTAACGGAGGGGTTGTACTATGGCAAAGCACCAAGTAGGGGTGCATCGTGGACTCCACCATGGAGTTTAAGTATGTAGCAACTTGTGAAGCTGCTAAGGAGGTCGTTTGGCTCAGAAAATTCTTGACTGATTTGGAAGTTGTTCAATTTTTGCTTTGTCCACTCGATGCACAATCTCATGGATGACTTCTCCGTTTATGGGAACACTTATGAAGTCTACCTAGCCAACTTAAAGAAGATTCGGAAAAGATGTGAAGAGACAAATCTGGTGCTTAATTGGGAAAATTTTCATTTCATGGTGAAGGAGGGCATAGTGTTGGGACATAAGGTCTTCCTGGATGGGTTGGAGGTGGACAAAGTAAAGATTGAAGCAATTGAGTAGAAATACCATCTCATTCAAGAGATTATGCATCGAAGGGACATGATTGTCACGAAGATAGCTTTGGAGCACAATGTTGCTGATCCATTTACGAAGGCTCTCATGTCTACAGTGTTTGAGGGTCACCTGCAGAGTATGGGTCTATGGAACAGACCACGTCTAGACTAGGGCAAGTGGGAAATCTTGTACTGGGCATGTTATGTCCTAGTTTATTGTTTTGTGTACTTGTAGTTTGATTATCTTGTACACCCCACTAGTTGTAGGAAAAGCTGGAGATTGTTGGTGTTGATGCCCTAAATCTCGTAGGGTCCTATAGTTTGTAACCCTTGTATGAAAAAACATTTCCGTGATTAATAATATACGATATTTTATTCACTTTGTCTATGAAATATATGATATTTTAGTTGCATTAACCACAAACCAAAAAACTAACATCCAATAAGGGTTGATTCCGGGTTTTGAACAATGTTGCGCCACACCATCTCTTGGCCCGAGAGGGGTTTAGTCATAGTAGGACTATGATCTATTATTCATTAGAGGGATAAGTGGTATATAAGAAGTTAGATGTAACTATAGGGGCAAAACGGTAATTTGGCCTAGCTATACTTACGAGCAATTTGTGAAGAGTCATCGTACTATTGATTGGTTATATTCAATGGGCACAGAAATATGTTTGTAGTACGAAGAGTACAATTATCGGTCTTTGGTGGAGTGCCCGATAGTTAACGGATGGTGGATTATGAAATTAAAGAGTTTAATTATTTATTCACGTACCGTTGGAGCTTCAAGCTACAACTCCATAAAGTCCCCTTAGTAGCTCAAAAGGATTTAGTTGAAAATAATTTTTTGGGTTAATTTGAATTGTTCAAATTAATAAGAAGGAATTTAATTATATATGATATAATTAAATAGATTCAATTATATATGATATAATTGACATAATGTATATGATACATTATAGTTTAATTGGAGGAACAAATATTTGAATCTGATTCAAGTATATTTTCTATGAATAAGATTCATAGTTGTTAAATTAATATAAATATGATTTATATTAAATGCCATAAAATAGAAAAAAAGAACTATTATTTATATTGTATATGATTCAATATTAAAACTATAGGTTATAAATATAATATGATAAGTTGGTTATCATATTTATTTATAATTGTTAATTATTTGATAATTAATTCATTTTTTTCTCTAATCGCCTTAGTGGGAAGTTAAGTGGTTTTGTGGCTATTGGGATAAATAAAATATGATTTTATTTTTTCCAAAAAGAAATGTTACACGACTTGAGTCAAGGCTACACGATTAATCAGAGACTATTCGATAGTCTCATCGCCTACACGATTGAAGCAAACTTTGCTATGCGATATTGTGTTTCTTCCTTCAATCGTCTTCATCCTCCAATCTCACAAACTCCTTCCTAACCAAAATAGCCAGAGCCCACTACTCCTGGATTCTCACCCGGATAATACCAAGGTCACCAACTGGTAGTGTTCTTCTCCTTTTGGTTGAAGTTTGGTTGTTGTTCGAGGAGTTTTGTTGCTGTTCGAAGTGTTCGAGTTTGTTCGAGGGATATACGTGAGATTGGAGGATAAATCTCTAAACTCTTTTTCTTATTAGAAAGCATGTTATAACTTATGTTATGATGCATAATTTGTATTATTTTATTATAAATGTTTGTTTCAATCGAAATGAGATTTGGGCGATCCGCTTCCACTCATAGGTTCTCTGTAAAACGAGTTCCTTCATAACTAACCCTGCAGCCATACACAAATATGTTCCAATGGACTTAATAAAATCTTGCCCACCGTTGAGACATACTACTATATTCATCGTCATCTTATCATATCTACAATGGACATGATAAACTCTTGCCCACCATTGTAATCCAACTTTCTCAAGATAGCTACCACCCCGGGACATTGATGGAGCTTAGCCCAAGATATTTGAAACTTAGACATCCTATAAACGTTGGTCGCAAAATAGAAGTGTGGGATTATGTTCTTATTCTTGAATCTGTCCATCAAATTAATCCAAATGTGGTATATACATAGGGCATGGCATGTGTTGGGGAATATACATGTGAAAGCATTTCCAATGGAGATGTAACGATCTGATATAATCACTAAATATGGAATGTTTCCAATCAAAGCCTTCAAATGAGTCATGAACCAATTCCATGACACATCATCTCACCATCTACAATATTGAACGCAATAGGATGTGTTGTTATTACGATCAATGCACGTTGCTATTAACAATATACCTTTATGTTTCTCATGCAAATGTGTCCCGTCAACAACAATTACAGAGCAGATGCAGTTCAAGAATCTCCTAATATGCAAATCGAATGCCATGAAGACGTACGTGAAGTATTGATCGTCTTCTACTTCAACCTCAAAGACCATGCTCGGATTTGCAAACTTCAGTGCCTCGCCATATGCGTTAACAAGAGCATATGACTTTATCGCGATCCTCGTGCAAACACGCAGTAAGCCCACCCATAGGTTATATTCACCCCATAATCTCATCGGACATACGGTATATTCGACCAACTTGATCGTATTTAGACTTGATTAAACCCAACATTTTGCTTTTTTTTTTTTAATAATTGATCGTTTATATGATTGTAACGATCACTTATATATAATATTACTCAGTCGCTTACATTGGTGTAGGCGATTTCATGATTAAATGTGTGCCCCATTATGAAAGTACACTGATACTTCATCAACACTTACATTCTCTCCATTTCTGATTCTTCTTGCTCTGTACCTACAAAAAAAATGAAGTAAAACTCGTTGAAAGCGATCAACAAGAAGAATGTTGGCCTAAAACTGGGAGAACAATGAGAAAAGAAGTTGAGGAGTTCGACCAAAATTGAATAACTAAGAATAACCTTCCATTACTTGTCTCATACTTGATATCAATAACACAGGTGAAATATTGGTACTTATGTCATCATTAAAGGAATGAATCGAAAAGAAGGAAAGAAAGCTAATGTAACGACTTTTCAAATATTATTAAAACTTTGAAGGTATAATTTGTATCTCACGTGACAAAAGGTCGACATCAGAAAAGTGTTTAGAAAGAATACAAACATACAAACATATAATTTGTATTTCACATGACAAAATGTACATGTGATGGACTTCTTTCCTTGATTCTCTCTCTCACTTTTCAATTTTTGTTCCTCCTCTAGTTTGTACCTTCTTCCTTCTAGGTGTATTAAGTCTACACTTTTAAGATTTTGAGATTCTTCAATTTTCTCTTCTTCAAGCAGAATTTTGAGAGAAGAAAATTTTTTTCTTGCGAAAGGATCAAACATGAATTGAAACTAAAGCAACAATCGGGAAAGAATTTTCTAAAAATAGTGGAAGCGAGAAGGAGAATGAACATGAATCAAGGATCGAAGGTGAGATCAAAGAGTGACACCCACCACCAACATTAGCCATTCCTTCCACATAACAATGATGCAAGCAAAACGTCAAAAACAAACAAACAAACCTTTGGTTTTCATCAAAATCTGAGACTCAAAATAGTCATCCATGCAAAACTGCCCATACACCACCCAAGCTAAACATGTGATTGTATTTGTCTTGTATTCAAATTTAATGGAAAAAACACGCACAATTATATATTCTGAAATATATTTTCGACGGATCTACATGCATATACAACCATTTTCCTTCGAGCTAACACAGATTCCATATCTACTTCCAACACAAACAATTTATGTAATGTTCCACAACCTCTTACATTACAAATAAAGGCTACCTATTTTTATGCCCTGAGAAATGGGAGATAATACAAAAAAAAAAATGTATAACACCACATTCCATATAAAATTTCGCGTGGCTCTGACTTCAAGAAAAGCATGGGCACTCTCAGATATATTTTGGTAACTATAAGCCAAACTACAACAATAGGGCTCAGCTCAGGTTGCAAAATTTTGGTACAACCCAACCAAATCGGGAAATATAGGAATGGAGGAAAAGGAAAACTGATCAACAGATGAAATTAATTTGAGGATACATTAACAAAAGGGCTGGTCTAAATTTCGACTTTGTTGATACTTTACTCACCTGGTGGACTGGTAAGTTCTTTTTTCCTTCGCTTTCGAGAAGGTTGTAAAGGTCCAAAGAGGCAAATTCGTAGCTCACCTTCAACAACTCTTGGGTGTAAGTAGCTCTTGTACAAATCCCAGAACTCATCTCTGCAACATGAATTTCAGGAGTAAGAAAGAGTCCAATGATTAGCTTTTGTGAATCTACACGAAAATATTTTTTTTAATCTGTATTTTCACAATTAAGAGCATAGAATAAAAAGTTTTGAAAGGGAAATTGCGAAAAATTATGAGGTTCAAACCTGACTTGTGGAAGTGAAAATAAAGAATATCCCTTAATATCTGGTTGAATGTCGAGCACAATAACTGCTAATCTTGAAAGCCCCAAGGCCTCGGTATCAATCAATTTTTTAATCCTAAAATTGATAAATTAGAGAATGTGACAAAGGATCAGTCAAACAGTTGATAAACTTTAGAATGAATGGAAAGAAAATAAATGTTCTTTGAATATCGATGCAAAAGGTGATAGATCCAGGAAGAAGGTTGTAGATTTTCAGTATTTATTTTACTCCAACGATACTCAACACCACTCCTATATCCAAAACAAAATCCTAGAACTGGAACTCTTTAATCAACGGTCATAAACCCAATACTGAAAGCTAACCTGCTCGGTGTACCACTCGCAATGTTAACACGGTTCTTCAACAGCTGTACCTGCACCCATCATAAAGGGAAAACAATAACAGTTCAAGAAACTAATGGTCCATTAAAAATAACACAACTGAAAACCATCGTTTACAAAACTGGAGATTTTAAGAAATCAAACGATGATGCAGCTAAACCACAAAGTAAGATTGCATTACAGACAGTTTGACGAAATTGAAATAAAATGTCATTTGGCCAATTCAAAAGGATCTTTGATTGCCAATTCAGCAGAAATGAGGATTTGAGACAATGATCCAAATCATGACAAAAGTACAAAAAAACCCAGAATTCCCACCCCCCCCAAAAAAAAAAAAAAATCTTGGGCCAAAAGATATACTTCCCATAATAAGAGCTTAGGTTATACCCAATAATCATAGGGATCAGACTGACGTGCAATAGAGTTCAGCACAGTATCTACCTCTGTTGAAACAGTTCAATTTGTCTTCATTTCCCAAACATAAAAATAAGAAACCAAAATTGTAGTCAACACAGACAGCTGACAATAAAATTGGGAGTTCAGCTGAAGATTTCATATAAAAATAACAGACCTGTGCATAAAATGGATGGAGGAAAACCATAAGAATGAGAAACACAAAATTTTCAAAACAGGAAAAGTTAAGATGTAAATGTTTGTTTTAAGAGGTTGGAGGGAAATGCTAAAACACCATTTCCTTTATCCATATTTAAAAAAACAATAAAAATAACAAGGTAATTACAAGTCCAGCATTCAGAAGCTGAGAAATGACAACTGTCATTGAGAATAAGGGATCAGACTGACGTGCAAATAATACATTCAGCATAGCAGCTGCATCTGAGAAAATTTTCTAGCTTGTCATCAATTCCCAAACCCAATAAACTAAACTAGTAGGATGGACGGACAACAAATCTCACCACAAAAATATGAAATAACTTGCAAACCAGTAATTGGCCAAGACACAGGATATACTAGAGTCATAAAAATCACAAACCACTATTGCTGAATATTGTTAATTGATCCGTTCAAGAATCAAGAATCTAAATCATTGCTGGAGCTTTCCATGCTCATCAAGAAAAGCAGCGCATTACAAAAATTATTCATAATTAATCACATGACCATGAAGATCAAAACGGAAACTAGTAGGGTGAAAGGACAACACATCTCACCACAAAAATATGAAACATCTTGCAAACCAGTAATTGGTCAAGACACAAATCTACTAGAGCCATAAAAAATCACCAATCACTTGCTGAACATTGTTAATTGATGTGTTTAAGAATCAAGAATCTAAATCATTGCTTGAGCTTTCCATGCTCATCAAGAAAAGCAGGGCATTACAAAAATTATTCGTAATTAATCATGTGACCATGAAGATCAAAACAGGAACTAAGCACAAGAGAAGACCAGGTTCTGAAATCAGTACAATTAAAAGAAAAGGTAACGAAAATACAGGATCAGACTGACGTGCAAACCATCAAATTCAGCAGTGCTTTTGCCTCTGATAGTTATTTGAAGTATCTTCATCTCCCAAATCCAAAGTTTGAAACTAAGAGGGTTTCAAAATAAAGATAAGAATTTGAATACTTTAGAACTCTAAAAGCATATAGTGGAGTTTTTCTTACTTGTTCCTGATAGCAAAATGAAAACAATTATCATCCCCCCTCTGTATAGTGTTGATATACAACAAGCATTCAATTCACAAAATAAGTGAACAATAAAACTTGAAACATCATTAAACAACGAAAACATATGTTACTCCTATCTCCTTCCTATCTCTGAACCATTTAAAAGAGAAAAGAGAATGGAAAGAAACTTCATACTACCTGCTCCTCAATCTTCATGTGCTTTGAAAATAGCTTTACAGCATGGCATTCTTCAGTTAGCGATCGAAAACCCCTGATGAATATAGAGAAATAAGTTAAACAAAAGCAGGCACTCCATATATATCAATACTAGCAGAAAAGCAGTCTCCATCTTACTTTAAAAGTTCAATCGACCTAAGTGCAGATGTGCTGATTATAAGAACAGCAGGACTACCAGGTTCAGTCTTTCCTTCAAAGAGTTTCCCTTTACAAAGAACTTCTTTCCACGATGACCCAAAAGCTTCCTTGATATGTTTCACCAAGGTTTTATCATCCTGCACTGAACTTTCAGGAGGACCCAGAATACATCTATCTACAAAATTCTCCAATCATAACAAAAATCAAATAAATTCTCACGCATTACAGAAAAAGTCATACAATTAGGCTCTATCAACCATACTTTAAATACCATTTCACTAGAACGGCTAATTAAACACTCCAAAAGATGTTACGTTTTATTCGACTCAAAAAAGGAGAAAATGATCCAGATTAGTAAAGTACCTTTCATGGACTCAAACTCAAGCGAAGAAATCTGCACATCATTAGCCGTCTGGAACTCATCCAGAAAAAAGCTGAAGGGCTCCAATGGAAGTGCCTCCGATGCACTGTTTTCACTACCATTGTTGGCATTTTGCGCATCGCGGTTGTTGTTCACAACGGACTTCCTCTTCTTGGAGTTCTTAGGGTTGTTTGGAGGCCGCTGTTTGCGCTTCTTTCTAGGGTTTCGAAGAGAAGCTTCAGAAGCTTTGTCTGCATTTTCTAAACCCACCATTGTTTCTAGGGTTCTAGAGGTGGAATAGAATGCCAAACTTATAGCCGGAGGCGACGACTAAAGAAAACGGAAATTGTTGATAACTTTTTGGTGGGCTTTTGTGAATAGGCCCAGTTAAATAGCCTGTAGCCCAAAGCCAGGCCCAAATTCGACACTGGGCAATGTTTAGTGGTCTAGATCCTCCCTTTCATTTGGCCCAGCCCGTATGTTTGATTGACTTTTCAAAAATTCATTTTCATTTGAATATTTTCATTAAAAAACCGCTTAAAATAAAAACATTCATGTATCACTTTCTCAAAAATATTTTTATATACAAATTTGTTTGATTTGTTATATACTAAGGGAGCATTTAGCCCTTTAAATTGAGTTGGATTGGGTAGGCAAAAGAAAAAACACATCCAACGTTTTGTCCCCTAATAATAAAAAACATTAGATTTAGTAACTCATCGTTTTATCATCTCATAAGATGTTTTTTGTTCACATTACTCCTCTCACGTGTTTTCTAACTCCCTTCATTTACTCATTTCACATGTTTCAACTATGGAGTTTTTCTCTCTCACATGTTTCTTCACATTACTCCTTTCATCTTTTCTCTTCTTTCACTTGTCTAGTTTCCCTTCTCCTTCATTCCCTCTGGATTATTTTCCTCAAATTCTCTCTCCTCTCTCTTCTCTCCCTCTTCTAGGTTGTTAGTTACGTTCTTTTTAATTTATGTTTATTAAGAACCTCTCTTTTCTCTTGTTCATCTACTTCTCCAATGGTTGTGGTGATTTTATCTTTTTTGTGTTATTTGTTTTAGATCTACTAGGTATGTGATTATTTTTGTATGTTTGAATATTTTTCCTATTTCGCTTTCGTTTCTTCGTTTAGATTTATATTTTTTGGAGTTTTGTTTTAGGCCTAAAAAAAATTCAGTTTCTAAGTAATTGAGAGTTAAAATTTGAGAGTTGGAGAGTAGAAAAAATGTTCATTTTATTGGAATATAACATATCTTTTGGATGTAAATAAAATTGTTATGCAATTGAGTGTTTAAATTGTGTGGTGAAAATATGTTACATTTTTCAAGAAGGAAAAACAAAAGGCTATTCAATTTTTAAGTTTATTCAGTATTCATGATTGAGAGCTAAGTAGTTGAAAAGTTTTCATTTGTTTGAAATATGTTTGGTGTTTAGGAATGGAAAAAATATGTTATATAATCGGATGTTCAAAAATTATAATCAAAATTTTTCTTTAGTATATGAATACTTTGTAGGAATTCGTTATGTTTTAAGAAAATTAAGCAAATAAGAATGATTGATTAGTTGAATTGGCTCTGATACCAATTGTTGAGTTTAATAAACTCTAGATACTAAAGATAATACAACAACACCAAGCAACCATAGTATCAAGAAGAAGATAGTTTGTTGGAAATAAAAACAAGAGGAGTAAAAGAAAGAACACAAGCACTTTACGGTGGTTGGACTATAAAAAGTCTTACATTCACTTTAGTCACTTTTATTAGGATTTCGGCAGCTTATTACATATGATATATTCCAGGAATTTTGTGACGATGAAGGAAAAGAAGAATGAGAAACTCAGATTCTATAAATACCTAATATGATGAAACCTTCTTCTGCAAACCAATCTTCCCCTTGCACTGGAAGAAGACCCAACACCCTGCCTTATAAACCTCTATCGATATTGAGAGGAATTCAATATCTTCTGCAGAACTCTCTCAAAACCCCAAAATCCCTCAACCTGTTTCCTTCTTCTTTCAAGCATAACAAATCAGCTTTTATTCGATGAAGAATATAATCACAAAATTACTACAGTGTATCGCGCACTATCTGTGAATCAATAATAGAAATTTGTTATCTGCCACGTGATTTACAACAATCTTCTAGCTTAGTTGACATCACCTGCTTCTAGAAGAATAATCAAAAGAATTCAGCTATCACAATTTACAAATCTCTACCTTGCTAGCTTAAATCTTTTCACAACTACTAAACACCTAATAAAAATAACTCTCCAAACATAATTTCTTTAAACAAAAGAAGTCTTGAGAGTTTTAAGACAGCTCTCAAGCTTACTCGATGGAAATGCATTAGTAAAAGCATCTGCTAAATTTTCATTTGAGCTTATTTTCTCTAAAGTGATCTTACCACTACTCAAAATATCTCTTAGAAAATGATATTGAATACCTATATGCTTTGTTTTGTTATGGAAAGTTTGGTTTTTAAACAGATACACAACATTTTGGTTATTAAAAAAAAAAAAAAAACCCTAATCACACTATCATCATGTACTAATTCATTAATACTCTCTTTCAACCAAATTTCTTATTTAATGGCATCAGTGGCAGTTGTATAGTCTGATTCTGTAGTCGACAAAGCTACAATAGGCTGCAATATAGTTTTCCAACTAACCAGATTTCCTAAATATGAAAAAACATATTCATATAATGATCTTTTCTTGTTACACTGCATATTCAGCATCTACATACCCAAATCAAACAATTTTGGTTTGAATTATCTCTAGTGTATAGTATACCGACAGGCAGGGTTGATTTGACATACCTTATTACCCATTTAACAGCATTCCAATGTTCTTTACCCAGATTATTCATAAATCTGCTTATAATACTCATTGAATGTGATAAATCAGGTCTAATACAAACCCTCAAGTACATCAAACAATCAACCAACGACACTTGCATATGGAACATTAGCTATATAAAGTTTCTCATATGTCTATGTTAGGAGATTGCGTAACAAAAAGTTTAAAACGCTTAGCTAAAGGAATGGTAACTCCTTCACAATCAGTCATGTTAAATCTAGCAAGCATTTTAGAAGAATATGATTCTTGGGATAGTGTTAATTTTCCTTCATTTTTATCTCTTTTGATATCAATTCCTAATATTCTTCTAGCTTGCCCAAGTTCCTTTATATCGAACTTTCTCTTTCATTTATATTTCAAATTTTCTATTCTAGCTTATCTTTACTAGCAATCAATGTCATCTACATAAAGCAACAAAAAGATTGAATATTTATCTTTACTATGCTTAAAGTAGACACGATGATCAAGTATGCTTGTAAAGAATCCACAAGAAACTATAAAAGAATCAAATTTCAAATGTCATTGCCTTGGAGATCGTTTTAGACCATATATCGACTTGTTAAGGAGACATACCTTGTTCTCAATTTCTTTATCAACAATTCCTATAGGTTGCGACATAAAAACTGTCTCTTATAAATCTCCATATAAAAATGTTTTCTTAACATCAAGTTGCTCTAGTTCCAAATCAAAAGCAACTATTAATGATATTAAAATTCTAATAGATGTATATCGGATAACAGGAGAAAAAATATCTTTATAATCTACGCCTTGAGTTTGTGCAAAGCCCTTGACAACCAATCTTGCCTTATACCTTGGTGGTTATCTATTATCAACACTAGGTTTAAGTTTAAAGATCCACTTACAACCAACTAATTTCTGATTAGTTGGTTCATCTACTAAGGTCCACGTATTATTTTTATGTTTGATTCCATTTCTTCTTGCACGGTAAACATCCATTTATCTCCATCAGATGAGTTAATAGCCTCATTGAAAGTTAAAGGTTCATTATCAACTTCAATCATCTTAGCACTTAATGCATAATAAACAAGATCATCATATGCATACCTTGTTGGTTGTTTGATCTCCCTCCTCTGCCTATCCCTGACTAATTAAGATTGAAGATCATTTGGGTGTACATTAGATGACTCACTCCGACCATTCTCTGAGGATTGCTCCGAATCTACTTGTAGGACTTCTTTAGAAGACTATTGAACTCCACTCAAATCTGTGCTAGACACTCCACCTTGATCAAAGTTGTCTTGTGTAGTAGAATTCCTCATATTCATGCGAGAAATTCCTCCGAGCTAAATTTCTACAACTATTTTCTTCTTACCTCTGAAGCTGATGTCTAAAACTTCTTGTTTCATTGCCATGGTAGATTCATCAAAGGTAACATCTAAGCTTATAAATAACTTCTCATTCTCATTTTCTAAGTTCCATAGTCTATAACCTTTAACACTATGCAAGTATCCCAAAAAGATGCATTCTTGGCACGATTGTCCAATTTTTCCTCTTTGGCATGTGCGTAAGCTACATATCCAAATATTTTCAAATTGGATAGAATAAGGGGAGCTTTAAACAACATCTTCATAGGTGTTTTGAACTTGATTTCTGAAGAAGGTCTACTATTGATCAAGTATATTGCTGTCACTATGGATTCTCCCCAAAAACATTTGTCAAGATTTGCATTAGATAGAAGACACCTGACTCGCTCCAAGAGTATTCTGTTCATGCGTTCAGCAAGTCCATTTTGTCGAGGTGTGTCTCTCACAATGAAGTGCCTCTCAATCCCTTCTTTTTTCACACATGTGCTTGAATTGTTGATTGCCAAATTCAAGCCATTGTCAGCACAGATACACTTCAGTTTCTTGTCATCTTATTTTCTGTGAGGACTTTCCATTGATGAAACTTTTGAAATGTTTCATCTTTTGATTTCATTGGATATACCCATACTTTTCTTGAGTAATCATCCATTATTGAAAAAAAAAATACTTAGCTCCTTCCAGTATGGTGTTTTCTCAGACCCTCATAGATCTGCATGTACATACTTCAACATACCAGAGGAAGTGTGTTTTCCTTTGCCAAATGACACCTGAGTTGTCTTACCATATATAATGTTCACACAACCCTAGAGTGCCAATTGGAGAGGATCTAAGTAGCCTTTGTTTATTTAATTCAGTAAGTCTCTTCTCACTAATATGGCCAAGCCTGACATGCCATAGCTCTACCTTTTTTTATCATTATAATGAGCCACTACTGCTGATCCAAGAATAGTGGATCCTTCAAGGATGTACAATCCATTAATCAACTTTCCTTTCAGTTTCACCATGGCTCTCTTGATGACCTTCATGACACCATTTTATGTCTTACATATGTATCTAGCCTTGTCAAAAACTCCAAGAGAAAGAAGAATTCTCTCGTATTCTAGAACATATCTTACTTGTGGAATAGTCCTAATTTAGTTATCGCACATTTTCACTTGAATCGATTGAATGCTCTTTACCTTACACTCACAGTGGTTACCCAGTATATTGTTCCTTCATTCATAGGTTGAAATTCCTGAAACCAACTTCGATTGGGTATTACATGATAAGGACACCCCAAGTCAAATATCCAATCAGAGGATCCAAAATCATATACACATTATGCTACCATCAATACTTCAGTTGAATCATAACCTTTAATGACATTTGCATTGTTATTCTCTTCTCTATTCTTATTTTGGGTTTTTCTTTTACTCTTCAACTCGATGTAATCCCTCTGGATATGGCCTTCCTTATGGCAATAAAAGAATTTCTTGCTTTTCCCCTGAGATTTAGATCTTTCTTTATTGTTCTCTAACTTTCCCCAGCTGGATTTCCTTTATTTGACTTCTTTTTAGACCTTTCCCTTGTGAAGTGAACTTCACCATCTTTGGAACAAGATTTCTTAGATTCTAGATCACGAGATCTTAGAGCATTCACCATAATCTCCATAGTCTACTACATTTAATTGCATTCTTAATCTCATTATATGATTCAAGTAATGAGTTAAGCAATATGATAGCCTTGTTTTCATAATCTAATTTTCCCTTATGTTACTTTGATCGATTGTGGTCCTATTAAATTCATCCAGATTTTGTTCAAGATCTTTTGATGTATCCATTTTGAAGCCAAAGAACTTCTCCTTTAGGTATAGTTACTTAATCAAATATTTGGTAAGGTAGATTTCGTCTATTTTTTTCCATACCACTTCTGTAGTATTTTGATCATTCATTTGTTGAAGTGCATTATCTTTGTTGGTAGAAAAAGAAAGAGGAAAAATGCACTCGTCTTTTGATATGCGTTAATCTCTATGCATTGATGGTCATGCATTGGACTGGAGAATATGCAATATGCGTTAAGCATGTATGCGATCACCATGCATTCCTGTCACAAGTTTTCTTGCTTTCTCGCCAAGTATAACGAGAATGCAAGTTTCTTGAAATGATCCAAGGTCGAACACAGGAACTTGTAATTAAATGATGTTTGTAAAGTAATGCGTTTGAGGCGATGAATAAAAGTAAAAAGACAGAAGTTAATGGAATATGCACTACTCCTACTTCTAACTAAACAGATTGAGCAATGGAAGTTTGACTGTGAGAATTGGAAGAGATGCGACAAATGTTAACACATAATAAAGTGAATGAAGGAACAAAATCGTGGAGGGAGTGAATTCCCCACTTCATTACGCTTGGTCGCAAGAGTAATCCCAGCTTGCCATACTAACGCATCGCACACCTCTCGGTGGTCGACCACATGCTTATATCTCTATAACGCATGGTTGCATCGAGCATAAGATCGTTCCTATCTCTAGGAACAATGCTTACTTTGCTTTAGTGTGCTTCACTACTTACCCTCTCGGGCAGTTGGTTGTAGCTAATCAACTCATAGACAAGCATTACGATAGCCTCACACCAAGCAAAGAGGATTAATTCACTATATTCATGCAACGCACACCTCTCGGTGATTTGCTACATGTGTCATATCTCTAGGCCACATGATTGAGTGTGCGATTCTTACAATTAACACTTAACTCAACTATGGAGGTAAATGACGATAAAGAAGATGCAGATGATTAAGATGGTGTTGAAGGAACTAAAGAGATGCATTGCTTACAAAATGTATTAATGTCTTAAGCCAAAGTGTAATTCAATAAAAAGATAAGATGAGAGATGAAGGGCTGGATGTAAGCAATCTCTTACGTTTCATCCGAAGTGCGTCAAGGTTGTCGGTGGTGTCATGGATGAGTGGTGAAAACGTCTCTCTCGAGCCCAATCTCTGATGAAGTTCCGATCATCACTCAGAAGGGCTTGTGGAAGTGAAAAATTCTTAAAGAATCTCTTGCTCATGCTCTCATCTGTGATCACAAGAATCTGCCTAAAGCAGAAACTCAGATCCCTTTAAGTTAGGCTCAAAGGCTCTATTTATAGAGCTCAGACGTCAATAGCATTGATGATTCTATTCTGACTCACTGCTACTTCTGTCGTAGTATGGGAAATGTCAGCATTACCTTATCTTGTACATACTCCCAAAGTATGCGTTCATGCTCATTTCTACTGAAGTGTTAACGCATTCCACCCACCTTGTGATCAACCTTCTATCACGATTATCACTCTGTGGATGCAGCATTCCATCGACGAACTAGTTTTCATGAGGATCAACGCATGCGATTAACCTTGCGGCGGTCTGGGATCGACGCATGCGATCAATTCCAGCAATAGCTGCAAAAATAGACATGTTGATGCAGAATAACACATGATATAGAGTTAGTGAGGATTTTCAGTGCTAGTCAACGCAAGATCACTTTTCCACATGAATTCTTGGTATTATTAACACATTTTCTGCGTATTAGCCCTCGTAATTCTAAGTAAAAGGCTACAATAATTTGTATTTCTACAAGCTATCAATATTTTAGGTACAAAATAATGGTGTTGTATGCTATCTCTTTCATCTCAGCAAAATCCTCATCAGTCATGTTTTGAGGTTTATCATCAGATTCGGAAAATGCCTTTACTACCTTATGCTACACTAGTAAGGCCTTCATTTTCTTTTTCCACGGTGAGAAATCCTCTTTTCCATCGAACCTCTTAACTAGGAATTTGGTTGTCATCCTCCTCAGAAAATAAAGCAAACAATAACGATCGGTTAGCTGAATTGGCTCTAATACCAATTGTCGAGTTTAATAAACTATAGAAGCCAGAGATAATGCAACAACACCAAGTAACCAGAGTATCAAGAAGAAGATAGCTTGCTGGAAATAAAAACAAGAGGAGTAGAAGAAGGAACACAAGCAATTTATAGTGGTTTGACTATAAAAAGTCTACATCCACTTTAGTCACTTTTATTAAGGTTGCATCAATTCATTACACATTAGGAATTTTGAGATGATGAAGTAGAAAAAGATGGAGAAACTCATATTCTGCAAATACCTGATTTGATGAAACCTTCTTTTGCAAACTAACCTTCCCCTTGCACTAATAGAAGATTCAAACTCGAACCTCTATCGATATTGGGAGGAATTTCAATATCTTCTTTAGAATTCTCTCAAAACCCCCAAAATCCCTCTATCTATATTCCTTTTTCTTCAAGTACAATAAATCTGCTTTTATTCGATGAATAATGTAATAAAAAAATTACTCAGTGTATCACGTGCTAACCTCTGTGAATTAATAACAGAAATTATTAGCCTAATTACTTAATATCTATATTGAATAGATAAACAATAATATCATTCATGCCAAATTGTCAAGACATTGGATTTCATTGAGAAACTAATGATAGCTTCAAGATTCTTCAACAAAAACTCTGAATGCCTTTAGTGGGATCTCTCTCTAGATGGGAGTCAAGAAAGACTGAGTGCTTATTGTTTTGGTATATGGGAGACTCTTTATATACTAGTTCAATTAGGGTTCTCATTAAAACCTAATGAACTAGGAATAGACTTCTGCCCATTAAGTGCATACTCAATTAGGAATCTAGGGCCCTAATTAATTAGATCACATAATATGACCCAATTTAATAAAATAATCCAATGTAATAAAATATTACTCCACATACATAGTCCATACTTTAATTAAACATATTATTATTTAAATATGTCTAACAATTTCACACTTGGGCTATGTCTATGTACCTGATATAATTAAATCACATAAATCTTAAGCACGCATAAACAGGTTATTTCAATAATAGAATTTCCCTTTAGTTCAATCTAGTCCATCTCTTATATTAGCACAGAATTAAGGCAACTTTCATCACTATCCTTGTAATTAAACCTTCCTTGATCACCAATTACAATACATTCAATGACATAGATCAAGAATGGATGGATAGCATGGAAATCACATGCAAAGTGATCTAGATCATACTTGTTTTTAATTGGTCCAAATTCCTTAGTGCAATCATTCTTAAAAAAAATAAAATAAAATAAAATTTATGCTAAACTGCATGCATGATAAACAAGTTTAGACAATAAAACATAAGCCATCGACTTTATTCTATACAGAAAATAAACAAATAAGATCAACGAACATTCTCAATAACAAACTTCCACTAAACCATGGAATCAGAAAAGTGACTAACACTCTTATGAGCAACATGCTCATGAAAAACTTTAGGTAGTAAACCTTTAGTCAATGGATCTGCCACCATAGAGTTTGTTCGTATGTGTTCTATTGAAATTTGACCATCCTAAACTCTTTCTTTAATAACCAGAAACTTCATGTCTACATGCTTTGATTTTGTATTGCCTCTGTTGTTATTGGAATACATCACTGTCAACTTATTTTCACAAAATAATTTTAGTGGTCTTTCTAGGTCAACTACTATCCACAACCCAATGACAAAATTTCGCAACCATATTCCATGATTGGACACCTCATAACATGTTATAAACTCCGCAGTCATGGTAAAAGAAACATGTTAGTTTAACATTTTTCCAGGATACAACTCCTCCAACCAACATGAAGATATAGCCTGAAATGGATCGCAAAGTATCTTAGCATCCAATATAATCGAAATTAGAATACCCAATGATCTCCAAAAGTTATGATTTCTGATAAGTGAGCATATAATCTTTTGTCCTTTGTAAATACCCTATAACCCGTTTGGCTGCTTTCCAATGATCCATCCTCGAGTTGCTCAAATATCTTCTTAACACTCCAACTATGAACACAATATCTAGATGCGTACATATTTGAGCGTACATTAGACTTCCAACAGCCGATGCATAGGGAACCATCTACATCTCCTTAGTCTTGAGTGGGGTCTCAGGGCATTGACCTAAATGTAATTTATTACTTTTAGCAACCAAGGTATCTCCTGGTGCATGATCTTTCATGCCAAATCTACTCAAAATCTTTTCAATGTAGTTCTTTTGTGACAATCTCAAAATACCTCGAGAACGATCTCGCAGTATTTCAATTCCTAATACAAAAGAAGTATCACAAAGATCCTTCATCTCAAAATTCCTTTTGAGAAATCTCTTAGTGTCATGCAATAAACCTACATCATTACTTGCTACGAGCATGCCATTGACATATAACACCAAAAAGATTGATTTACTCCCACTAAACTTGTGATATACACAATCTTCCACTATATTCACCTAAAAACCAAAGGAGTTTATCACTTCATGGAATTTGTGATACCATTGACGAGAGGCTTGCTTGAGAGTGTAGATGGATTTCTTCAATTTGCACACCAAAGACTTTGAATTACCAGACATAAATTTTTTTAATTGCATCATATAAATCGTCTCATCAATGTTCCTATTGAGAAACACAGTTTTACATCCATCTGGTGTAGCTCTAAATCAAAGTCAGCTACTGATGACGAAAAATTAGTTGTCAAAGACTTGATGACTAAAATTAGGGGGATGCACTATGTGATGCATATCTTAAGATATGCGTTGATTCTCATGTGTCGGTGGTTGTGTGTTGGAATGAAACTATACGTTAACAAATGTATGCGATGACCATGCATTCCCGTCACAAGTTTTCTTGCGCTCAAGCCAATATAACGCGAACGCAAGTTTCTTGGGTGATCTGAGGTCGAACTCAGGGACTTGTAACTAAATGCTATGCGGTAATATGTTTGCGACGGTTGAATAAAAGGATGATGGAGGGTATAAGCTAATACTACTCCTACTCCTATCTAACAAACAACGCATTGAGAAGTGTGAATGAGAGGTAGAGATACACAACTGTTGACGTGAAGTAAATAGATGGAAAATAGATAAAATGTGAGGGTGTCTTCATCGCAACCCTTAAGAGTGACTGCAAGGGCAACCTTAGCCAATGCAAGCTATGCGATCATGCTACACACGCTTGAGCCTATTTCTAGGACGTATGCGATGTTGTATGCAAAATGTTGGGATGACCGCATACTGCCACCATATCCTACTTCTTGGACGCATGTAATATCCTCTTCTGTAGGTGCATACACTGTGTAATAGCAAACAGAGCTTATTCCTAAGTTCCCCATTCTTTGCTATGCGATCCAATCTGCTCTCCCAAGACTTAGATTTTGATTTTAGACTACTCTTCCAAGTACTCCTAAATGATGAATGATGCGCTCATAGACAAGATAATCACATAAACTTGGCTGACGCAAGATATATTCCTATCTCTAGTGAACATTGGCTTACAATGCTTAATGCGACCAACCACTTACCCTCCCATGCAGTTAGTTGTTGCGATTTTACTCATAGACAAGCGTTGCGTCTACCTACAGACAGGCGTTGCTACAGCTTCACACTAAGCAAATAAGATTTTCTCACACACTCACACAACATACACCTTCCGGTGGTTTGCTACATGCTTCATATTCTTGCCGCATGATTAAGTATACGATACTCTAACAGTCTCACTAAGTGATGCAATGAATGTAAAGTGCTAAGCAAAGAAAGATGGAGATGAATCGAAGGAAACACAGAAATGCATTGAACACACAATGTATTAATTCTTAATCCAAAATGTAGTACAATACAATATAAGAAAAGAAGAGAAAATGAAAGGACCAATTGGAAGCAATGTCTTGCTTTCATGGATGTGTTTCAAGGCTGTCGGTGGTGCATGAAAGGACGGTGGAGCTGACTCTCTCAAGATCTAACTCTGGTGAAGTTTCGGTCGTCACTCAGAATGGATGAAGGAGATGAAGAACTTTCAAGCTTTCTTCTAACGCGTTCGTCTGGATCACAAAGATCCATCCGAAGGTAGGAGACCTTGGGAGAAAACCTTTGATGAATTGAAATTCTGTCAGTGGTTTCTATTTATAAAGCCTTGATCGCCGACAACAATTAAGTGGACCTGCTCTGATTTTGATATTCGCGGCATATTGGTCCTTTTCTAAATCTCGGCTGCTAACGGCATGGTAGGTGAAATGTCAACATCATCTTTTGATTTTTTCGAGATATACGTTGATGCTTCCATTCCACCAACCTTGCGGTGATCCTGCTATTATGGTTATCATCGCGTAGCAGCAATCTTGAAATGACCGCAATCGCTTGGTTACCGCAACTTTTACACGATGATCGCAATCGCTTGACGATCGCAACTCCTATGTGATGGGCGCATGCGATTGATTACCACAACACCCATGCGTTGAACGTATGCACTCGCGTTTGCGATGGAGAATTTCTCCGCATGCGGTCGTCTGTACGTTAGCCCGGCTTCCGCGTCTATGTCCGATTCCTACATTAGCTACAAAGATAGACAATTGAACGCATAATAGTGGGTTAGCCGAGATTCTTGATGCTGAACGACGCAACTCATTTTCTCATGAATTCCTAACATAATTGCCGCATATTATGCTTAACAGCCCTCATAATTCTAAATAAGAGGCCTAATGACGTGCATTTCTACATGTCATCAGCCACTAGTACCATGATTACCCTAAAAAAGTCTTTCGATAAAACCAGAGGGAAAGTCTTTTTGTAATCAATGTCTTCCTTTTGAGTAAAACTCTTTGCAATAAGACGAGATTTATATCTTTCGATATTGCTATGTGAATCGCTTTTGGTTTTAAATATCCATTTACAACCTATGGGTTTCACTCTTGATGGCAATTCGACAAGTTCCCAAATGTCATTGTCTTTCATGTATTTTATTTCCTCTTCCATAACATTTATCCACTTTTAAGTGTTAGAACTTTATATAGCTTGTTAGATATTGATTGGATCATCTTCCATTATGCCCATACCATCCTGATGTTCTTGATGAAATACAATATAATTATCTGGAATTGCACTTATTCTCTCTCTAGTAAATCTCCTTAGTGACACTTCTTGAGGTTGTTGAGTTTGAACTTCAGGATCAGTAATAGGGACTTCAATGTTGTCTTGTTCTATAACATAGTGAAATCAGGAATTGGAGTCTAAACATTATTTATAACCACATAAGGAAAAGAAACTAATTCCTCTTCAAAGATAACTTTCCTTATGTTATCTTCCCCTAAAACTTGACATCCTCAAGGACTCTAGCACTTCCCGTCTCAAACAATGATCTATAAGTGGGATCATAAAACTTGAAATCCCGAGAGCGCTCAGAATACCCAATAAAATAGGAGCTAATAATTCTTGAGTCCAATTTTCTTTCATTAGGCCTGTAAGGCCTAGCCTCAGCTGAACAAACCCATATGTGAAGATGCTTAATACTAGTTTTTTTTTTTCCTTTCCACAACTCATAAGGGGTTATAGCTATTGCTTTACTAGGTACCCTATTAATGATATATGTTGCAGTCTCTAGTTTCTCACCCCAGAGGGATTCTGGTAGAGAAGAATGACTAATCATATTTCTTACCATATCCTTAAGTGTTTTGTTTCGCCTTTCTACTACACCATTCATGCTAGGTTTGTCCAACATAGTGTATTGTGGGACGATTTCACATTCCTCTAGATATTTGGCAAAGGGCCTTGGACGTTGTTCACCTGATTCATTATATCTACCGTAGCATTCACCACCACGGCCAAATTTGACAACCTTAATTTTCTTTTCAAGTTGAAGTTCAACTTTAGCTTTGAAATACTTGAAAACATCCAAAGATTGAGACTTCTCATGAATTAAATATAGATACTCACATCTTGAATAATTTTCTATGAACATAATAAAATATTTTTGTCCATTCCAAGAAGCCTTAGGGAATGGACCACAAATGTCTGTACGTATTAGTTCTAAGACATTTGAGCATCTGTTGATACTTAATTTTCTTATGTTTGTCTATTTTCCTTAATACATTCCATACAAATGTCAAAGTTACTTAAATCAAGGGAATCAAGAATTCCATCTAACACAAGTCTTTGAATTCTCTGTTTAGAGATGTGACCTAAACACTTGTGCCATAGCATAGTAGATTTCTCATTTAATTTACGCTTTGTACTATATGAATTAGATAAAAGTATCTTGTTAAATGAAGCAAAAGAATCAAGTATATATAGATTATCAATTAAAGAACCGGTACCAATAAGCTTGGAATCTTGAAAAAGACTAACTTTATTATTTCCAAAAGAAAAGAATAAGAAAAACCAAAATTGTCCAAACTGAAAATAAAAACTAAATTTCGTCTAAATGACGATACAACAAAAGTCTTATTCAAATCCAAATAACAACCAGTTTTTAAAAGTAATATGAAATTCTCGATAGCTTCAACTGGAACTGCTTTGTCATCACCCACATAGATGAATTTTTCGGTATCACTTGGCGGCCGACTCTACAGGCAACCCCTTCTTTACATGCCACTTAGCGTACTTGGGACAATCTTTCTTGAAGTGACCTCCCCTTTTGTAGAAAAACAAAGATTTTCAGTAGCATGTTTCTTGCTCTTGTTCGGCTGAGATGTCTCTTCTGCAGCACCCGTAAATTTTCTTTTCTTCTTATCACGAGAGTCAGTTACCAAATGAACTCTTTATGTTCTTCCTCTCTTAATCCTATCTTTTTCTTGCACACATTGTGAGATAAACTCATTAATACTCCATTTATCCTTCAGAGGATTATAACTTATCTTAAACTGAGTGAATTGTACATAAGAGAGATAAGTATTAGATGTATGAGTAAATTTTCGTTTATCTCGATATCAAGTGCCTTTAATTTACCTACGAGATTGGACATTTTCATAATGTACTCCTTATGTTTCCATTGCTCTTATACCTCATAGAAGTTAAAGAAGTCAAAAGACTACTTACTTCCCCTTTTTCATTTTTAGCAAAATATTTCTCAATTTGAGCAAGGAACTTATTGACATTTTCACTTTCCGTGATAGAGTCTTGAAAAGACTCCGGAATGGAGTGCTTAATGATCATCAGACACATGCGATTTGACCGTTCCCACTTCTCTATATTAGTCGTATTTGTCTGTTCCTCAGTAGAAGTAGGTTTATCGGTCCTTAATGCAAGGTCCAAATCCATATACCCAAGAGGTATCTCTAGGCTTTCCTTCCAAATCTTGAAGTTTGTTCCACTCAATTTAGGGATCGAACTCATATTTCCAGATATTTAAGTAAGACCAACTGAAACAAATAAACAACAAAACATATACTCACAATTAAAATCTAACAAAATAATTTCACATATGTGGTGGGCCCCTTTAACAAGATACCTAGCACAACATTGATGTCCAATCTTTGGGCAACAACACCAATTGCACATGGCACTCTCAATGCAGTAATCAAGTACTAATAATAAACTCTGTCGAAAAATAACCTTTCTTTGGACCGACTATTTTTCATATGAGTAATCCTTATAATTGCCACATACTTATTACCACATGCATACCACAATTTGGCAAAATAATTAGCTTCCTTTGGGCCGATAATTATCCACATAAATTCATGAATATGCATATCTTATACTTCATAATTAAATTAATCTAGATAAGGGAGGTTACTTTGGTAACATATTATTTTGACCAATCCAATCTAAAATATAGGATACAATAATATAACGATATTATTGTACAAAAAATAATGGGACAAGAACACCAAATAGTCTTTCCCAAAATTCACTCAATAATTACATATAATACAATTAAACTAACATAAACATGTGAATATCTCCAAAAAATTATTAATCATATTCAAGTTGACACTACAACATGATCAATTAAATTTGAATCCACAATATGATCAACTAAAATTGAATCCACAACATAATTAATCAAATTTTAACTTAAATCCGCATAATGATTAATTAAACTTAAAACCACAATGTAATTAATCAAATTTAAATTTAAATTTAATCCATGATAATGATCAATCTAATTAGAACTTAGATCAATCTAACTCAAATTTAGATGTACACAATTATCAATTAAAATTGAGATTTACATTCACATAATTATTGATTTAAAAAAAACTAAAATTTTAAAATTACAAAAATATTAATTAAAACGAGATTCAAATTCAATAATTTAAACCAATTAAATAGGTAATTATCAACCAATTCCTAATTAAATAGGAATTACCAACGGTTTTGTTTGATTGCAATAGAAGTTCATAGTGAATTAAAATTGATTAATTCTTGATAAATATAAGTTTTTCTCGACGAATTGTAACCTTAAAAAAACACCAATTTCATCAAATAAACAAAACCGGTAAAATCAATTGGCCAAGGACCAGCAAAATCATGATCCCCAATGACATCGCCGTCGGCAAGACTACACGCCGGTGATGTCCCTCTGCCGGCGAGACCTACAGTCTTCGTTCGACTGCACACTTTGTAATGTTTGAGTTTCATGAGTAATTGTCTTTAACATACAATTTTTTTTTTTTTTTTTTTTTTTTTTTTTTTTTTTTTTTTTAAAAAAAAAACCTCTTTAATTCTTTAATCAAAACCAAAATTGAATCAAAATCCCAATGGAAAACAAATATAAACCAACAATCCAACATAAAATGCTCTAATACCACTTGTAAAAATGCTCGGATACCACTTGTTAGCCTAATTATCTATATTGAATAGATAAACCCTAGAATCAATCGTGCGAAATTGTCAAGAATAATAACATACCGGGGACCATAGCCCTAAGGTCTCTTTATATACTAGTTCAATTAGGGTTCCCATTAAACCTTAATTAACTAGGAAAAGACTTTTACTCATTAAGTCTATATTCAATTAGGAATCTAGGGTCATTTAATTAGATCACATAATATGACTCAATCTAATAAAATAACCCAATATGATAAATTATTAATCCACATATATAGTCCATACTTTAATTAAATATATTATTATTTAAATATGTCTAATAGAAATCACCACGTGTTTTACAGTAAGCTTAGCTGACATCACCTGCTTCTAGAAGAATAATCAAAAGAATATAGCTATCACAATTTGCATAAATACAAACTTTCTGACTCAACTCAACACCCCAAACATAAACATAACTTTGCAACCCAAACATAGATAATTTAACTCCACAGATAATTATTACCAACTCAACTCAACTTTGCGCGTCAAATGTCCTATAAAAGTTTTTCTATCTATGTCAAATAACTATAAAATACACAGATCAAACACTATGAACTAATAATTTTAAAACACATTGGCTGAGTTTTTTTTAGTATTTGATTGATCTAATTGGTCATTAGAGTAAGTCGTTAGGAGTTGATTGTTGGAGATAATTGATGCAGTTAGTCATTGGAGCTGACCGTTATAGTTATAGTCTTCTATCATCAATAGACTATCAATTGGTGGTGGTTGCCATCGGAGGTAGTAGTCGGAGGCAAACTTATATTAGTTATAGTCTTCTATCATCAATAGACTATCAATTAGTTTATTAATGATAAAATCCTTTCAACTTTATACTTCAATCATAATGCTAGACTCTAATAGCTTCCTAATATTGACACAAATATCATGATAAATATATTTTACATCAATTTGTGATAAGAGTTTGCCAATCACTCAAAGACTTCACTCACAATTCAAGTCTATTAGTGATAAACTCTTGTCACTTACTGAAGTTTATCAATGGTAGGGAGATAATAAAATTAGAAACTCAATCTGTTAGGAATGTGACTAAAGTCCTACATTGGTTAGATAAAAAGAAGATCATGGGTATAAAAGTGAGGATGATTATCTCTATAGATATGAAGACTTTAGGGATAAAACAAAAAACAAAGTCATGAAGGTTGACTAAAACTCATGAGCTAATTAGATACTCAGTTTATTAAAAAAAAACAAAGAAAGAAAAAGAAACTTTAGTTGATAAAAAAGAATAACTACAAAACGACTTCGTAAAAAATGGCTAAAAAATATGCGAAACTATGAAGACCACTAAGATTATAAACTAATTAAAAACACAATTGATAAAAAAAAGTAACACAGTTGATAAATTTTTTTTTTTTTTTAAAAAAAACAATCAAATAAAACACGCATAGATGAGAAATGACTTACGAAAATGAAAATAATAAAAAATGGTTGAAGAACAGTGTTGTTTATAGACTAGGGAACTTATTTAAATGAACCAAAAATAAAACTACGAAAACTAATATTGTAGAAAAAATTACGAAGAAGAAAATAAAACTATACATGCAAATAGTTGAAAATAAATCGATGTATTATTGATTTGTTGTATATCAGTAATGTTGAGGGGTTTTTAGATATTCTGTTTAGATTTTGCTATATTTACTAATAGTTTTAAATAGACTATTTCTATTATTAATTTGGTTCATTTTGGTCTAAATATAAATATGAATGACAATGTAGTAAGAGATAAATATTCAAAGTATAATAATAATATACCTTCTTTATTCAAAATATTTCTTACTAAACTATAAATAGTTTTCAACTGACATAAAATTTATATTAAAATTCAATTCTCCATATATTATATATATATATATATATATAAAAACTTTCCAACCATGTTAAAAATAATGATATGAATTGACATAGAGTAGGATTAACATTCACATAGTTAATTTAAATTCATTAATTCTTTTTTTTACCATAGTCACAACACACATATTCTCTAACCCTTACCTATAGAAGAAGTTGGTGAGGTTGAAATGGAAACTCAACCATATACTTCCTTCCAATCTTTCTTTATCAAATTAAAGACATTTGAGATTCTAAGCATGGGCATTGTCCACTTTGTGAAGTGTTTGACATTTTGTTGAGATTCTTTTGGAAAGGGAGAGGAAAAAAACTGTCAATGGAAATAAATATACATTTAAGCTCTCCAATCTTCCACTAGAGTTTATGGTGGAATCACCACCTATGCTTCTAGAAGTTGACAAACATATTGGAGGGTTTACAAGAAATACCAAATCTATCTCTTTTGAAGATGTAACTAAAATATATCCTTAAAATCATGATGATAAGACATGACTATAAAGTATATACATACATACACACATATATATATATCTCAATTCTTTGTTTTGAACTTCATATTGTTGAGTGGAAATAAATAAGTGATGTTGTTGGGTACAAGATTGAATTGGATATTAATTGATGTTTTAAATTCAATGTTATTATTCAAGTTGCTAATATATTCAGCTTGAATGGTTTTGGTAAGATCATAATGGATGAACACCAACTTAATAATATTTATATGGAGTGAGTGGATTTTTTTTTTTTTTTTTTTTTAAGATACTCTAATGAGTATTGACTCATTTTTCCTCCAAAATTGATTACAAAGTATTAGTTTGGTACCTAATGTTATCTTATGGAAACACATTTTTTTGAGGATTTGCACCTGCCTAGTATAAACTTTGATAAAAATTAGATGGAGTACATTAGAAGGGATAAATGTATTATAATTAAATTCATCACTGGCAATTTCATTAGGGAATTAGAGTTAGATGGCGACAAATTTTGTAAGGTAAGTTGTTGATGTCAAAATTTGGATAAAAAAACACACTTGACCTTTATGTGATGATTAAGATAAATTTGTAACTTGAAGAAGAGAGAACTTGCAAAACAAAGAAAAATGGCTCAGATACCAAAGTTAGAGATGAAGAAAATAGAGTGGAGAATAATCTAGAAGTTTAAGTCCCAAATGAAGTTCTCATACCTCATATTAAGATACCTCATATAGAATTATAATAGTGTATTTATAGGGAGAATGACCTCGAGTTTATCTTTTCTTCTTAGTTTTAGAATGAGATGAGGTTTTTCCTTATCCTACATAAGTTAGGATTTTTCGATTAAATCACTTAGACTTAATTGATCCCAAGTTCATTTTATCTTAGATTTATCTTCACTAGTATTTTTTAGACCTTTGACCTATTTCTTCATGTCCAAATTCACCCATAACATAACTAATTTATATTTCGCTATAGGGCCACTTTTACCCATTCATAGTGAAAATTCGTATAATCGTAATGAGATTCCATTGATACATCAATCGTAATGGGCCACAATCAATGTAATTGGATTGTTTTCAATCACGTTTACTTAAAATTATGAATTTTTCTGATTTACTTTTACCATTACTGTTATTGTTACCATTTAGAATCAAATGGTAACGGTAACAGTAAATATGACAGATTTATAATTCTACTAGCACTTTCAAGAGGGCTGGAAATCCTCTCCCAATATTCCCAAGACTAGGAAATTCCACTAAATTCTTCACACCTTTCTCTCACCCCTCTCTCCTTATTTATAACCGAAATTTATAACAAACTTACTGTCTAATTACTCATATGCCCCTTCTAACCTCCCTACTGATATTCTACTAATATTCTTATTATTTCTAGTGCTAGGGCCTTTCATAATCACAATGGTAACGATAACAATATTGGCTAATGGGTCCCACATAATTTTGAGATTGATCACCCCACGCCTCAATTAGATTATATTCTTTGATAAAAGACTTGGAAGTAGGTCCCACATTTCATTATAATTACGGAACACAAATATCAATCAATAAACATAATCAAATAGGATTCAGTTTTAAATTTACACGTTTCCTCTAGGATAGATGTGACCTAAATTATGTTGGAGTAACACTTTAACCATCTCCGTTAGATTGGTTATCTTGAATTACAATGATGGTCATTGTCTTTGAAGATTAATATCATGTTAGTTATTTTAGGTTTTGGTTTAAGATACAGTCATGACTGTCAACAAAAATCCGCTATCAAGTTTCTAAAAGGTTTAATACTATTTCGATCGGTATATTTTTTAATTTTGTTCATTTTAGTTCTTCTACTTTTAAAATGTTCATTTTGGTCACTATACTTTCAACTTTAATTCATTTTAGTCTCTGTATTTTCAAAATGTTCTCTTTGGCTCTTGTACTTTCAACATTTATTCATTTTGGTGCTTTAACTTTAAAAAAAAGTAATCATTTTGATCCTTTAAAAATAAAGGGACCAAATGGACAATTTTTTAAAGTACAAGGAGCAAAACAAACATTTTAAAAGCACATAGATAAAAATGAACCAAAGTTGAAAATAAAATGACTAAAAATGAACATTTTGAAAGTATAGAAACAAAAATGAACAAACACTAAAAATATAGGGACCAAAATAGTATTTAAATATTTTAAAAATTATTGTAATATGTTGGTTGAACTGAGTTTTTCTTTACAATTTTAGTATAATAGGACTATTCTATTTGCTTGAGTATTTGTTTTATTTTATTGAGTTCGACAATTGTAAAAGGCAAAAAAATCAGCCAATCGATTATAGAATAGTTTTTGTTTACTGAATTATGCCGACCCTAAAATATTAGTCTAAACTGAAGGAAACATATTTGAAATGGGCTTTAATTAGTTTGAACGTATAATGGGCCGGGCTTACTCAGCCCAAATACAAACACACTTTTTTAGAAGCAATGTTATTTTAATAATAGATCAACGAAATTCAAATTCCAATAATCTTTTATAGTCCATAAATATAATCTTTTTAATCATCATACCAATTGATAGTTTGATTCATAAAAGAGGGGAGGAAAAGAAAATGAGAATTGTGGCTGGTCATTTAATTTTATATAATTTTTGTTAGCCCTTCACTTTTGAATAAAAAATTATGTCAATTCTTCTCGTTTTAGTTTCAATAAATTGTTTAAAAGAAAAACGACACATAATCATGCATATCTTTTGTTTATATATTGATAAATCAATGGTATCGAGAAAAGATATCTACCTTATGGTTTAGATGCTCCTTAGATGTCAATATAGCAATACATAATAGGTTGAATATTTCTAAATTAATAGATTGGAAAATTTGTCAAAAAAATATATTTTTTCTCTAAAAAATGATAATTAAAATTAAAAATATAGGTACTGAAATTGAATTATTGGAAATTAAGAAACTAATACAAAACGTTGGAAAGTTTATTAAAAAAAAAGAATTAATAGGAAAGTTCATTACTAAAATATAATTTAAATCGTATCTAAAAAAAAAGTTGCAGACAATTTAGTTATTTTAATCATTTTCTCAAGGCACCCCATTTAAAACTCAAAACGGCGGCGTTTGGTTCACACCTAGATCCAGACGCCAAATTAGAAGAATAATTCTAATAACTTATTTGAAAGTCGTACATCCACCCTAATATTTCCATAATGTTTTTACCTTTTTTTAATTACATGCGAAATAAATTTTTAAAAATATTTATTATAGTCTAAAAATTATTTGTATATTTTGCAATATTATTTCAAATGATATGTGCATTATTTGTTTCTTATAACATGTGAAGTGAGAGATTGAACCTTAGACTTTGAAATTAATAGTATAAATTCATGCTAGTTGAGTTATGGTCATATTAGCATGTGCATGTTTATTAATTATTTTCAATATTTATGTCGATATTTATTAATTATATCACAATAAAGATGAACATGAGATATGTAGTGTTTTAATAATTACATTTTCAAAGATATAAATAATTACTTTTAAAAGAGAATTAAGATTTTAATCCAAATTTTAAAATTCTTAAGAGGGCATTAATGAAACATGTGAATCAATGTTACTATATTTGAAATTTGTTCCAATGAAACATTTGGTATGTAATAATCAAGATGGGATAATGAGTTCACTAAATCTACGTTATTATGGACTTCAAAAAAAAAAAAAAAAAAAAAAAAAAAAAACTATGTTACTATCGTATGTGGATATTGATAGAAAAAGTAATTATTTGTATCTTAACTAGAAATAAATTATTTTTAATTTAGCTTGCAACAATTTTATTGAACAAAATAAGAAAAATGGTGAATATATTTTGAAATGCACCTATATTTTTGTGGTCCATTCAGTCGTTCAATCACAATTTATTTTTTTTTAATAATATTTTTTAGTTTTTTCTATCGTGTGGTTGATGTGAGCTGCCAACATTATATTCAATTAAGTAGTTTAAATATGTTATATTTTAGAGAATTTTCCATAAGAATGGCCCAAATTTTAGTTGCGATAATGTCAAATTACCTATTTTCTGAAAACAATGAAAACTACTTTTCCTTATGTCACAAAGCACAACCAAATGTTAAATTCTCCTTAGAGTTCATTCACGATTGCGATTTCACACCCTACATCAATTGATGAGATCCTGAATGCGCCCTCAAGGTGCATCGTGGTTTTTATAAAAATAAAAATTCTTTTCTATTATTATAATTTCGAGATCGCATGATTTTTCTCAAACTTGAAATTGCACTCGAGGTTTCATCAAGTTAACAAAAAGTGAGACCTACAATCGTAAATGAGCAATTTAAAATTAGTCATTGTTTTATGATGTAAGCAAAAGATTGATTTGTATTATTTTTAAAATTCAAGTCATTTGATATTAGCAAAACTAAATTTAGGTCATCCGTACGTAATTCTCAATTATTTTAGAGAACTAAATACTTATCTATTATGACAATTCAATCCTTCTATTTTTCTCAAAACAAAATGCGTGAATTTTTTACAAACAATAGAAATATTAAAAATATCGAAAGAAAAATATGTTATGTTCACAGTATTTTGAAAAATATAATTTTTCAAAACAATGCAATAATATTATTCATATATAAGCGATTTCACAGGTAAAATAATAATTTAAATTATCTATTAGAAAATAAAAACACAAAAATAAAAATAATAAAATATATTGAAATAGAAATTGAACAGATACTTTCAATTAAATAATTTGAATCTTTTTGTTACAGATGAAATTCACTATTTAATAATAATAATAATAAATTCAACATCCTATTTCTTTTTTTAACCCTACGTGGGTGAGGCAATCGAACTCATCGAGATTTGTTGTTTGTCGTCAACTCTAGATCTTAATCGTTATTGTATTGTGGAAGATTCACTATCTTTGAAAACAAAATTCGGTGTAACTTCGGTGCTAAATGACAATTGTTGGTTGCTCCCCAAGGTTTACACAATCTCCAATCTCAAACATGCACTCGTCGGAGAAAGAAATGGAATCAAAGAAATACTTGCTCAAACAAAATCAAAGAGATGAAAATAGAGAGGAAGAGAAATTAACTCAAAACCAAAATCTTTGTCCTCAATTTATAGGAAAAAATTTTAGATTTGTAACGTTCAAGTGTATTAAAACATTAGAGTTGTAACCATCAAATAGTAACAATCTTTGTAACCATCAAAACATTTTTTTTAATTGTAACATTAAAATGGTCACAAACATAAAAGTAGAAGTCATTACAATGAAAAGTAATTTGAGATTGTTAGTAGAAACACTACCAATTGAACTCATTTTGGCAATATTTATTTTATATATATACATATGTATATACACATACACACATATATCTATCTATCTATATATATATATATATACAAAAATAATAATAATAATAAATATAGTTTTTTCTCCATTGATGTAGGTATTTACTCTCAACTACAAAATTAAAGGTTCAAATCTTGTAGCTTCATATGCTGAAACTATTTCTATGAAGAAAAAAAACATGTTGAAATTATAGTATTAAATTTCTGTCGACATGTCGATATTTTCATCGAATTTTTACATTTTCATAGTTCAACATCGATATACAGGGTTGAATCGACATTTCCATTATATCGTAGAAAAATTTACGAAACATCATTAATATAAATAATATAAATAATCAACATGTTAACTTGTTTAAAACCATCATAAAGTACATATTTATTAATTTAATTATATGGTTTTTAATCTTTTGTTTTAACAATTTCGAAAGTATCTATCAAAACATCGTTATTTTATCGACATTTTCATTGATATCTTTGTAAAATTAATATCTCAACATTTCTGTCAACGATTTACTTCAATATAAAACTAAACAAGTGTTTCCTATCAACACACATTTATAAGTTTTCAAAAATTACTTTGTTATAGGTTCAATCCATGGTGATCATCTACTTGGGATTAAATATTCTACGAGTTTTCTTGACACCAAAATGTTACATGATCAGACAGATTATGTTCTGAGATTAGGTCAGGTGTATTTAAGTTGACCTAAACACTCACAAATATTAAAAAAGAATAAGATACTCTTGTATACATTCAAATACATATATATTATACTTCCACATTCTAATATTTATTTTTCATTATCATTGCAATCCAAGTTCCAAACACTCCCTTATTTATATATATAATTTCATGAGTTGACAAAATGAAAATGAAAATTTATTAGAAAATCATATCACATTACAAATTTATCATTTACTTTCTAACTTTAACTGACTTATTTTAATTAATTATACTTTCTAACATATATTATTTCTATCTTATAGCCATTCAAATCAGGGCAACTCTTTTTAATAATATTTTTTTATATTATAATTTTTTAATTGAAACCAATTAAGGTGGCTACCCACTAATGAGGAAGAGGAGAAAAACTATAATAAATAAACAAATAAATAAAGAGAGAGAAATGAGATAGAGAATAAAAAGTCAAAAGGTTTTGTTATGTATAAATTTTTGTGTGTATAAATTGAAAGCAAACGCAATGCTTAGGTATTGAGGATGTCATTAAAAAAAAATAAAGAAATTATTGTTTGTCATATCTGGTTTTGTGCTTTGGATATTTATTTATAATAAATGAACAAAAGAAAAAAAATGGGAATTTCCAACTAGAAAATTCCAAAAATAGACCACCAAATTAGAAAAAGGTTTGACATGGAACCTTAGAATACAAGAATAAAATTAGCCTACCATTTTCTACATCTCCTGCCCCTATGACTCATTACCCATTCTTTGGTATATACACATTAAGAAATTGGAAAAAAAAAGAAAAGAGAATCAAATGAGAATATTAAAATAAATTTAAACAATATACTAAGTTGAGAATATGACTTCTCTTTCACTCTAGCTTTTTAAAATGTAACAATGATAGAAAAAAAAAATCTTGAAAATTCTATCATTTGACCTATAAAAGGGTTATTTTCAAATATAGAAAAATGAATCAAAATATTTACAAATACAGTAAAATGTCACTGTCTATCAGTGACAGATGCTGATAGATACTAATAGAGTATTATCATCTATCGCTGATAGACAATGACATTTTGTTATATTTGTAAATATTTTCAGCAATTTTATCATTTAAAATAATTTTTCTATTAGAAAATTATTGATGTATTAACTAATTATAAAGTTTGGTTATATTTTAGTTGGCTGTCTGAGACATAAATTTAAAATAATACAGGATTCAATAAAATCATTTTAAAAAATTGGACCTCAATTTCATTAATTGTTCGAAATGTATTTGATAGTATATTTTAGACCATAAAACTAGTTGTATTTATTCACTGGGTTGGATATAAACTATTATAAATGATTTTTCTGTTAAAAACCTTGTCTAGTTACTATTTTATAGTATCATATAATTTATAATGTGTTATATTATACATATTTTAATTTAACAAAAATGAATTGCATTTATAACTTGAAATACTATTTTTTTCTTATTAAAGTTTTTATCGTTAGAAATATAATTCTGTATTTTAAAATTTTAATTTCAAAATTTGAATAGAATAAAAATATATAAAAATGTTGTTTTCAGTAATAACACGATTTGGATGAAAAGAAATTTGAAAACAATTTAAAAAACCCAATATCCTCCCTTGAACTCATTGGATATGAAATATAAAATAGAATCCTAAGTAAACAGAAACCACACAAATTTAAGGCTTTTTCAAAATACAAAAGACATCTCTAAACAAAATCCAAAAATTAATTTTTCTATATATATTCAAAATAGGTGCTACAAAATAAGGCACAATGGACTTAAAATCTAAATAATTTGAATAAGGCTATTTTGTCAATGGGTTGAAATTGATAGTTAGGTTGTATAGTTTAATGCACCATCATGGTTCAATTATTGATTAGGTTTAAAATTCAATAATTGAACCAAAACTAATGGTACATACCCTTACCTAAAACCCAAACATAAAAGTGATAGATATAAAGGAATTAGTGAAACAAATAATTTTATTAACGACCATGTCTCCTGGAGTAAATTTAATTAGTTCACTAAATTTCAAATATTGAAGTTACAATAATCTACTAATTACTAATCAATATGAATATAATTTTATTGACATAAATGTATGTACTCTTTAAAAAAAAATCAAAGATTCGATTCTCACCATATAATTGTTGAACTAAAACAAAAATCGCTCCTTGATGTGACACCAAAATTTCAACTCACATTTATGGATGTTGGTTTAGTTTTAAAACATGGTTTTATGACTAAGACTAATCCCATTAATTTCGTAGTGTCTTTTATAATGTCCATTACAAAGTTTGGTAAGTCCAACTTAAGCATATATGATTCAACTATTTAAGATATATATTTTTAGTTAAAAAATTACAAGTTTGAATCTCAACCTACCCATGTGTTGTTAAATTCAAATGAATAAATAGATAAGGTTCGTTAGATTCAAATGTATATAATTCATCCTATTAGTTAATTATTTTTTAGTACAATAAAAATAGATGATTTGAATCACAAACCTTTTGATTTGCTTTAGTTCATATTAATCAACTAAAAATATCTCAATTGGTTAACATAATATTTCATCAACTACAAGGTAGGTTGGAATTCAAACTCCTACATGTTGTTAAATAATAGCAAACAATAATAAGCTTGAATACAATAATTTAATTAAATGATGGAGATAAAGCATGGAAATGAAGCTTAAATAAAATTTATTTATTAAATTCTTTTACAGTAAGCTTGATTAAAAGTTAGATTAAATTATTGTTTTGTCCTTAAATTTTAAGTTTCGATCCATATTAGTTTATGTATATTTAATAAATCTTAAATCCAATCTTTATACTTTTGATAAATCGCAGATTTATCTTTCATAATAATTAATCTATATCGAACTTGGTTCAATAATAAAAATAATGTTCATGCAAGAAATAAATTTTCACAATTTATAATGGAAGGGACTAAATTTTTGAAAAACATATAAATTAACTATCTCGACTAATTTTAAGATTTATTAAAAATATAGGGCCAATATAAAACCAAACTTAGAGACCCAAATAATGGTATCTTTACCTAAAAGTATTATCCAACTAAATATACAATATAATTGAATTTAATAATATGTGTGATTTTTTTAGGTTACATAGTTTGATGGTGAAAGTCCTTGAAGAGCAGAAGTCATGTGAATATGTTATGTCATTTCATATCCATATAACATAAGAGAAAAAAGAAGATTCTCAATAAATTGGCAACCTAATTGCCAGCATGATTTCATCTTTACCTCATCTCTCTTTTGTCATTTTCCTTTTATTTTTTAAGAATTAAATATAAAATTTAGAGATATTTTTTAATATAGAAAAATAAATCAAAATATTTATAAATATAACACAAACATAGATTATTATGTCTATTTGTGTCTATCTATCGTAGTCCATCGCAGATAGATGGTAATATTTTACTATTATTTATAAATATTTTGCAGTTTTGATAATTTTTCTAAATTTTTTTTTTATATTACTATGATAAATAAAAATAATGTTTTTTGAGGTTCATACATATTTTTTTGCTTCCTCAAATTGAGTTTATATATTTGAAGTTGTGAAGAAAAGTTTACTTTGATATGCGAATTTATTTATGTTACCGTGAATAAAGCCTTTTCTCATACGTACATGACCACTATTTCTTTATAGTTAAAAAAAAAAAACCCAATAAATATTGTTAATATTGGAACCTCGCACGTATTTGTTCTCGTCATGGTTTTTTGTGGGCTTGGCCACTGACTCGGTTTTTTTTGGTCTGGTCTTGCTATTCAAGCTGACATATATGAAAGTTCCTCGCCCTGATGTTTCAGACTTGTTGGGACCCAAAACAAAAATTTATAAACGGTTCTCAAGAGCTTGCAAGCTAGTGGGAACATGTTGTCTCTACAGGAAATCTTCAGATATTAAAGCTAATTGATGAATTCGATGGATAACAAGGGGGGTTTGTGAGATTGTTTTGGTTGCAACTAAATTAAATGACATGAAAGTAAATGCCAAATTTAAAGAAAAATTTGATTCGATTAAAGGCGTAGCTTAGGGATTCAGAATTCATTCATTTGCTTGGTTGCTCATCGAATTCAAAGGATTATTTACATGCTCAATTCAACTCTTAACTTGTTTGCTTGACTTTGAGATCAAAAGTAACACCCCATTGAACTAATCAATTACTCAATTAGTAGAAATGTTTAATTAATCAGTTCTGAGGCCTAACCAATTAAATACCACATTAAACCTAGGCAATCTAACTAAGTACATTAGCAATCGTGGGAAGCCCTAGATTACTAACGATTTGATTCTTGAACAACTAGTCATGCAATGTAGCAAATGGTTATCCTAAACAACCTAAAATTTACATACAAGCATGCTCTAATCTATGCTCTATTGAGATTAACATAACTAGATGCATTCCTCTCTAGCAAAGCAAAGAAAAGACAATGGGTGATCAAGCCATACGTGATTTATAAGTATAGAAGATGAAATATGTCAAGAATCCATAAAAAATCAGCAACAAACCATCAGTTACAGGTTTGGCGACCAAGTCGAAATGAATTTCATCTTAACCCTAAGCTAGAGAAGACTTACCTTAGCCATTCCTAATGTGCCAAGATAAAGTTCAAATGTAAATAAATAAAAAAAAAAGTACAAGTATTTAATGATGGGAATGAAGAAATTACAGAGAATTTGAGGTTGAAGGTTGAAAATTTGAGGTTGGAATGCCCTAAATCGGGTAAAATTACATATATATGAAAGATTGGCACTATGCACACAAACCATGCTTGTCGAAATGCAGAGAGGGGGGAGAAGGGGGGGTTGGGGGGAGACATAATGACGCCTCACATTCAGAGCACTGCAATGTTCTAGGGTAGTGCCACGACACTACTCCATTTTGGCAGCTACTGAAATTTTCACCAGGCGCAGCACCGAGAAAGCGTCACTACACCTAGCACCAAGGGAAATTTTGTTTTTTTTTTCTCTCTCTTCATGGTTGATGCTTTGGAGTTCCGTTTTAGTTCATTTTCTTTTCGTTTCAGCTTTAGTGGTTAATTGTACTCCTTAGTTACTCAATATCTACAAAATCATAGAATGAACATGCAAAATCCTAGAATGAACTTGAATTAAGCTAAGAAAATTAACACATTTTCAGTGCTAACATCTGGTATGGTGCCAAGCTTATTACACTTTGATGCCTAAGTTAGTATAAGTAGTGTATAGTTAAGCACACAAAAGTAAGGTCAAGACGGAAGATTACTTACTCTTCCCCTTTGAGGTTGTTGAATAACGCTATTTATAATACCCTTTCTTCGATATTCACTTATGGTTACATGTAACTCTGACAATGTCAGATTAGTTTATGATGCTCAAGACTGCAAGGTATTAAACCCCACATGACTTAATTGTTTTCTAATTGGTATGTATTAACAGGCTCAATTGGTTGGCCTAGAACTCGAGATTCTAACTTTTTCCTTTTGGAGTATGTATTTTTCCATGCCTTCTTCCAATTTTCCTTTGTTGGGCTTGCCTGTAGCCTCTGGACTTTGCTAGGAGCAACCTTCAACAAAAATCAATTTTTTCAAAAAACATAAAATAAAATAATAATATCACTTAAATAGTTTTCAGTTAGGGTTGTTTTCGAATATAGTAAAATGAGCTAGCTTATTTATAAATATAGTAAAATGTTACTGTCAATCAGTGATAGATAATGATAGACATTTATCAAAGTCTACCACTAATAGATAATGACATTTTGTTATATTAAAGATATTTCTAATAGTTTTGCCAAATTATTTATTGAATTCTACTAAGTATTACGTATTTCAATAATCATAAATAAACTATTGATAATATATGTCAACACTTAACATACTATAGAATATGTCCCATCAAGTTGATTTTTTTACCTATGAATTGTGAAATATTTAAGTCTCGTTTGGTAACTATTTTGTTTTTGATTTTTGGCTTTTGAAAAATAAACATATTTTCTCTCAATTTCTTACAATAATTGGCATCTTCTAATTGAATTTTTAGCCAAATTCCAATAAAAACAAGTTTTTAAAAGTTACTTTTTTTAGTTTTCAAATTTAGGCTTAGTTTGTTAAAAAATTGGTAAAAAGTAGATAACAAAATGAAGAAATTTAAAGGTAGAAATAGTTTTATAGACTTATTTTTCAAAAATAAAAATAAAAAACCAAATAGTTATCAAATAAAACCTTAATATTACCTTCTTTGGTTTTTAACTTTTACAATAAGAAATTTAATATTACTTAAAAGTCAAAATATCCAAGCACCCAAATCTAGTCATCTATTTATTTATTCAAGTAGCCTTTTTTTTTAATAGGGCAGGGGGGTGATTAGAACTAGCTTTATTAGGGAAGTAAAGTAAACAAAAAATAAATTAATTAAAAATTAAATTAAATTAAAAAAAACACACAAAACACAACACAAAAAAAAAAAAAAAAAAAAAAAAAACAAAGCAATTAAAATTGAAGTAGAAAAATGATCAAAGTTACTTTTACCATGTGATCGAAAGGGATATTTCCAAAAAGGTTATTTATACTACAATCGAAGGTGAAAGTTTTTTTTTTTTTTTTTTTAAACATTGTTTTTCTTAATTTTTTTATTAGAAAGTTTTGAAAGAACCATATTCAAATAAATAATTTCAAAACTAATATATTGTACGTTTAAATCCTATATTGATCAATAAACTTTGAAACTTAATTTATTTTGATCCTTAAATTTTAAAAAACGTATGTTTTAGTTCTTAAACTTTTAAAAATGCTTATTTTGATTCCTATCGTTAGGATTCTGTTAACTTTTTAACGAAGGTTGAGATGACTTATATTTTTTATGGCTAGGATGTCAAATAAGTTAATCAACCTAAAAAATCTAAGGTTTTGAATTCGAATTAGAGGGTAAATTGGTTCTTTTTATGACGAACGTAACAGTTATTTTGCCTTCCAGATTTTAGTCATTCACTTTGTCTTCAAGATTTTGGTTGTTCATTTAGGTACTTTTCTATGTTCCTCTCAATCTCTTCTTCCTCCTTTTTTTTTTTTTTTTTTGTTATATGATTTATTGAAGGTAATATTTATTTGCAATTTCTTAGAGTTTTATTTTCTATATGGCTTGCATTTATTTGCATTTTCTCAGTTTATCTTATCTTGCCATGGGATGTTTTATTCTTGTGTTTAAAAGTTGTCATGACATATTAAAGTGGAGAAGAATACGTAGAAAATAAAAAATATTGATGATTGAGAAAAAAAAACTTTTACATGAAAAATGGATAGATCTCTACAAAACATCTTCTATACTAATATGCCAGTTATTTTATATTTTGATTCTACTCTATTTTTTTCTGATTTGCTTGGACATTCCATTTGGAAAAAGAAATCCGAGGACTTATAGCGTTTTTTTGTTGTCATAAAAAATAGACTTAAATCATTGATAGTTATAAAATAAGAAAGTTATTTTAAATGACAAAACTGCTGAAAATATTTACAAATAATAGCAAAATATCACAGTCTATTTACGATAAACTGCGATAGACAGTGAAATTTTGTTATATTTATAAATATTTTGGTTCATTTTATTGTATTTGAAAACAATACTAAAAAAATATATATGAAAAATATACGTTTTCTTTATATAAAAGATTTATAGTTGGAAAATAAATATCAACCATAAAAAAATAAGACACCCCAACCTTATGTTAAAAAGTTAATAGAATCCTAAGAACAAAGACCAAAATAAATACTTTTCAAAAGTTCATGGATTAAAATAAATATTTTTGAAAGTTTGGGAACCAAAATAGAACTTGAATCAAAGTTCGGACTTGATTTAAACCTATATTTTAATAAAAATAGTTCAAAGTACCATATTTGAAAAATGAACTCCGAAAACTTGAGAGGTTTGATAATTATTTATCAAATATTTTTTTTCTAATACAAAGCATAGGCAAAGTAAAATAAAATAGGAAAGTGTTCTCTTTCTTTGAAGTTGAGTTCAAAGAGCCATACCCCATTCCTATTGTATATTTAATGTGTATAATTTATAAAGTTTTTAATAAACTTATGAAATTTCATTGATAGTATTTGTATATATATATATTTTTTTTAGTACGACAGAGGTGGGAATTGAACATTCAATCTCTAGAAAAGAAAGTCATGTCAATTACTACTAAACTAAGTTCACTTTGACATATTTATAAATATACTTTGTATCTTAATTTTTTTAAGATACTATTTAAAAATAAAAAAACTTATGTCTAGTTATTGTACTTACAAAACTTTTAATTTTACATTGGACAAATTATTATTCAATGGAGACCTCTAACCTACCTCAATCATAATAATCATTAGTTATGGATTTAGAAAAATGTATTACTCAATGAACTTGCTATAATGTGATTGCCTCATGATACTTATTGGATTATGAGGATTAAAAAATCTACATACCTCCTAATAACTACTAATATAAATTGAGGTATTCCCCTCTCATATATTCTAAAAAACCACCAACCACATTGTTTCAACTCATCAATTTATTTGGCATAAAGTTGGATCCTAATTATATACATTATTTAAGAATTATATAGTAATTAAGTTGATTTCATATAGATTAAAGGCATTTAGTATATCTATTTAGACATACATATTTTTTAATCTACATCTATTAGATATTAAGAGTCAATCACATTGTGTGGAACTAATAAATAACATTTTTTTTAGACACATAATAGAAAAATTTACGTAGAATCATTTTTAAAATAAAAAGAAAAATATAAATTCAATTCATAAACCTAATTAAAACTTCACTAAAATACAGAAACTTAATAAGCACTACTTTAAAAGTTGAACAAACTTTTGGTTTAACATTTAGAAAAAGGACCGATCTCGAGAAATAGTTTTGAAAATGAAAGGGAAAAAAGGCCTCAAAAGGAAGATTTTTCTTGCCTCCTTTCATCAAGTTAATAATAATAATTAAAAAAAGAAAGGGAAAAAAAAAGCTTTTCATCATGATGATTCAATGTTGACATCATATTCATGATTGGTTCTAAACAAAATAAAATAATAATAATAATAATAATAAAAGAAAAAGGGAGCCCACCTCTTAATTTTCCCACGATTTTCAAGCCCCATGCGTCGCCAAACCAAAATCCCCAAATCCAATTCATGTATAAATCCCTAAATCCTTTCTTCCCAATTCCAATTCAGTTCATGCAATTTTCACTTTCTCCCATTTTCCGATCTCCCGCCATTATTTCCCCCACATTCTTCTTCTTCTCCTCCGCCGTCTCCTCCGCCATGTCCACTTCCGATCACTCTCCCCCTGCCTTCGACCGACCTCGTTCCGTCATCAAGAAGATTCTCGCTAAACTCCAACACGAAGGCGACGGCGCCGTCGTTCGTCGAGGCATCGGAAGGTCTCTGTCTTCTTCTTCTTCTTCTTCTTCTTCGTGTTCTCTGTTCTTATTCTCCGCCGCTGATTTTACAATCTAATCTCTGATTCAGGAATGATTTGAAGAATCTAGATCCATTTCTTATGCTCGATGATTTCTCTGGTAATTGCAATCGAACTCGAAACCTAAATCTGATTGTTCTCTGTTTCTTGTTATTGAATTTTGTTTTTCAATTGTTTCATTAATTGCAGTCAGTCCGCCGGCTGGATTCCCCGATCATCCTCACCGAGGTTCCTTCCTCTCTATTGAATTTTCGCTGTTCAAACAACAGAATTGGTCTACGAATTTAACTATTATTATTATTTTTAATTCGCGTTCTAACTAGTTGGATTTTTAATTATTTTCAATATTTTGTCCTGTTTAATTAAATCAATACGTTTTTTTTTTATAAAATTAAAGAAAAATGTAAATTGTGAAACTTTTTTTTTTCTCTTTTCCAAATATATATTTTAAATGTCTATTATAACTTTTTTTTCTTTCAGGTTTTGAGACAGTGACGTATATGTTACAGGTAAATTCTCTAATTTCTGTGCTAAAGTGAAAATAAACTGAAAAGTGGGGACAAATTTGCAATTATTTTTATTTATTTATTTATTTGTGGATTTTTTTATTTTTAGGGAGGGATTACCCATCAAGATTTTGCTGGCCACAAGGGTACAATCAGAACAGGGGATGTCCAGGTAAAATTAAAAAAAAAAAAAAAAACTAAATGACGCAATAAGTACTTATGTATTTTTAAATAAATTACCATTAAAAGAATGTTAAAACATTTTTGTTTAGAAATACCATTTTAATCGGTCCAAATTGAGGTGCACCTATCTTTGTACCGTTTAAATAATTATCCAATTATAATAAGTCGTGTGACAAATATATATATTTTTAATTTAAGAAAGAAGGACTATACCTAATCACTATCCTTTTTAGAATAGTATAGAAACTAAAATTGTATATTTCAAAGTATAAGATGTGAAATTGAATTAATATTAAAGTATGAGACTAAAATGTTATTTAAAAGTAAATAAATAACATATTGAGATTTGGTTTTGGGGCACAGTGGATGACAGCAGGAAGAGGTATAATTCATTCAGAAATGCCTGCTGGTGAAGGATCTCAAAAGGGTTTGCAGCTATGGATCAATCTTGCATCCCATGACAAAATGTAACCATCTTTCATTCATTGTTTTTTTTTTTTTCGTACGATTTTCATTTCTCGAACATGAAAAATTATTCAATAAGACTGTCACGATTCATGTTATTAACAGGATGGAGCCAAGGTATCAGGAGATCTCAAGCGATAACATTCCGAGAGCGGAGAAAGACGGTGTGGAAGTTCGTGTCATAGCAGGAGAGTCCATGGGAGTTCATTCTCCAATCTACACTAGAACTCCAACTATGTACCTTGACTTCACTTTGAGACCAAGAGCTCAAGTGCATCAAAGCATCCCGGACACATGGACGTCTTTTGTGTACATAATCGAGGGAGAAGGGGTGTTTGGGTCCCCGAACTCGTCGCGGGTGGCAGCTCACCATGTACTAGTACTGGGAGGTGGAGATGGGGTAAGTGTGTGGAACAGATCTTCAAAGCCATTGAGGTTTGTTTTGATTGCAGGGAAGCCATTGAATGAACCAATAGTTCAATATGGACCATTTGTTATGAACTCACAATCTGAAATTGACAAGGCAATTGAGGACTATCATTATGCCAAAAATGGGTTTGAAATGGCAAAGTATTGGAGATCTCAGTGATTGAAAAAGCAAATAAATGAATAAAATGGTCAATGTCTCAATCCAAATAGAGCAACAAAAGTAGTAGCTGAAAAGGAAGATATTTTACATTTTAAGAAAATGAAAGCTTCTAGAAGACCCAAACATGGTTATCATTCAAGTTATGATGAGGATGGAGTTGGGGTCAGCTTATCTTTGTCAAAATTTATGTTTTTAATTATTTTATTTTTATTTTTCTTGCTGGTAAATGGCTGTAATAGTTTTATTTTTTCTTTTAGTTATAAAATTTTATCATTTCTTTTGTTTGCTCAATATATAATTTAGACTTTATTGTTTAAGAGTACTTTTTTTTTTCAATTTAGTCATTCTCTTCAAGTTTATAAGTCATGAATATGAAATTTATTAAATAAGAGTACTTTAGTTTTTTGAAAAAATGGAGAAACAACCGACCTTAAAAATGTTGTAAGTGGTCATTGTTCGCACAAAATTTGTAGAGAAACTTGTTTTGTGGAGTGGAACTTGTGTTGATGTTGATATTGTTGCGATGTGGTCCGATCTCTAGTACCCGATCATCTGATTCTCTCTCAGTTGTCAATTTCTATTTGGGGACACATTTCAATTTCTAATTAGTCCTAATTTTAATTATTTGGAGTGTTAATTTAGTGAATAACGTGACAATTTGTGATTGGTCCAAAAGTTCTCCTTCAACAAATGTCCCTTTTTGAGATTTATGAATCTCAAAAAAGATGAAGTTGGAGTCAAAATGCAAGTTATTGCTCTTGATTTAAACTTCATTTGATGTGTCAGCCAAACTATGAATTTGGTATTAGAATTTGAGATAAAATTTGGAATATGGTCAAATGTTAATTTGAGATTTTACCTCCAATTTGATTTGTACTTGGGGCAAAAGCTAAACTTGATTTAAATTTGAAATAAAATTTGGAATATAACCAAATTTTAATTTGAAAGGAATTTTAGATGTTATCTGCAATTTAATTTGGAAATAGGAATAAGAACCTAAATTTGGATGAATTTGAGATTTTGAGATAAAACTTGGAAGATGCCCAAATTTGAATTTTATATCAATTTGAGACTTTATCCTTAATTTAACTTGACTTGAGGATAACAATATGTAATTTGAATTTTGGATAAAATTTGAAATATAGCCAAATTTTAATTTGAGATGGATTTGAAATTTATCCTTAATTTAATTTGACTTTGGGATATGAGGCTAAATTTGGATGATTTGAATTCAGAATGAAATTTGAAATATGTCCAAATCTCGCTTGAAGATAAATTTGAGGACAAAATCTAAATTAAAAAAAAAAAAATAACCTTGACAGCGGCAGAATCCTTAATTTTTTTTAAAAAAATTTAATTCGAAATTAGGATAAAATCAAATTAGGAAATCTAATAAAATCTAATAATTCAAATCACATCTTTGTCTAATTTGTGTTCTTAATTCGTTATGGAGCCCGGTGAATCCTCTATAAATAAGACCCTAAACCCCTGCATTCCCAATTTAAGCAGCCTTGCACAAAGATAAAGAAGAGAAAAACACATTTTTTTCTTTTTCAAAATTTTCCTTTTCTTTCTTCAATCTTTTTTTAATTTCCATTATCCATCATTTGGAATTTAATTTTTTTTACTAACTTGCCCCCATCTTTTTTATAGGAATTAAAGCTACTCTTAACTTGCATTTGAGGGTGTAACTTATGTTATCTCGCCGACTCCTTATTATTATTATTTTTTTTAAAGGATGAGTTTTTTTTTTTTTCCGCAGTAGTGCATCAATACATGATCGTCGCCTTGACACACATAAGGATAACCTCGAAAAGGTCTAACAACCCTATTATATCGCCACTTCTTGATCAACATAGAAATGACCCCGGAAAGGTCTAACAACCCTATTTGGTCAACATAAGGATGATACCGGAAATGTCTAAATGACCATATTACATCACTTTTTGATCAACATAGGGATGACCCCGAAAATGTCTAAACAATCCTATTACATCACTTTTCGATCAACATAGAGATGACCCCGGAAAGGTTTAAACAACCTTATTATATCGTCACTTTTGGATCAACATAGGGATGATCCTAGAAAGGTCTAAAAAACCTTATTACATCACTTATCGATCAACATAGGGATGACCCTGGAAAGATTTAAACAACTCTATTACATTGTCACTTCTTGATCAACATAGGGATGACCCCGAAAAGGTTTAACAACCATATTTGATCAACATAGTGATGATTCCAGAAAGGTTTAAACAATCCTATTACATCGTCACTTCTTGATCAATATAGAGACAACCCCAAAAAGGTCTAAGCAATCCTATTACATCACTTTTCGATCAACATAGGAATGACCCCAGAAAGGTCTAAACAACCCTATTACATCGTCACTTCTTGATCAACATAGGGATGACACTAGAAAGGTCTAATACCCTTATTTGATCAACATAGGGATGAGCCCGAAAAGATCTAAACAACCCTATTACATCGTCACTTCTTGATTAACATAGGGATGACCCAAAAAAGGTCCAAACAACCCTATTACATCACTTCTTGATCCACTATTATATCATGGTTTAGTTCACATAGGGATGACTCCAGAAAGGTCTAAACAACAACCCTATTACATCGCCACTTCTTGATCAACATAGGGATGACCCTAGAAAGGTCTAAAAATTCGATTTGATCAACATAGGGATGACCCTGAAAAGGTCTAAACAATCCAATTACATCACTTCTTGATCCACTATTATATCATGGTTTGGTTCACATAGATATGACCCCATAAAGGTCTAAACAACCTTATTATGCCACTTCTTGATCCAACTTTGAAGATGAGGCGGATATGGCATCGAGCTTCGGAGCGAAGCTGGGTAGACTAGACTTAATCTCGCATATGAGGCGGAGTCAGGCAAAACGAACTTAATCTCGCATATGAGGCGGAGAGGCGGATCAGAATTGATCTCGCATATTAGGCACAGTTAGGCAGACTGGACTTGATCTCACAGATGAGGCAGAACATTACAAACTGAACTTGATCTTGCATATGAGGTAGAACCTAGCAGACCAAACTTGATCTTTTAAATGAGGCAGATCCAGGTTGACCGAACTTGATCTTGCAGATGAAGCATAGCCATGTAGACTTGACTTAATCTTGCATATGAGATGGAACCAAGAAGTTCGGATGTGATCTCACGTATGAGGCAGAGCCAGAAAAATCAAACTTGATGAAGTAAAGTCACACCAAACTTGTCTTTCTGCCAGTTTGCATCAGACTTGATTTTCCACCTTCTGCATTGGTCTTAACTTTTCGCCTTCCACGTTAAGCTTGACTTTGCGACTTAAGCATATAGATGACATCACAAAGCCTCCAAACTTGAGTATGAAGATGGAGTATCGACGAATCCTTCGAACTTGAGCTTGATGAAACATTAGAGAATCCTCCTCACTTGAACTTGAGGAAGCGAATCCTTAACACTTGCTTATTAAGAAAGCTTCAGATCCGAGCTTACATTTGAACAAGCCTTGATGAAACCTTCGAATTTAAATTTGAGAAAGCATCAATGAAACCACTGAACTTGATTTTGAAGAACTTCTAAACTTGAAGATGAAGCGTTGATCTTTAGTTAAGCAATGCTCTTATAAACCTCAACTTACAGTGTTTTGCTCTTAGGGCTACACATTTTTTATTTGTTGGGTTGCCCCTAATAAGGATGGAAATCTTCAATTTGTTGAATTGCGTCCATTAGAGTTGTCCTCAATTTTTAGTGACATTCTTTAATAAAGATGAACATCGTCAATTTTCAAGCATCACACTTTAGGCGGTGGTGACTTTTTCCTTGGACTAAACTTATATTTCTTTAAGTTCTCTACGTACTCTTTAAGAAAGGTATCAATCCATGACGTGGTTCAATTGTATTTTTTTTTCTTTTACTGGACTAAATTTAAATTTTTCTTCAAGATGCCTACGTACTCTTTATAATGAATAGGGATCAAGCATAACGTAGTTCAAAATATTTTTTTTTGGGCCATTCACCTTTTAAGCTCATGCGAGCCAGGAGCACTATGCAGTTTATACTTTTATGATAAGGAGTTTTTTTTTTTAAGAAACCTTCCGTTGATTGGGCCAATTCTTAATCCATCTTGATCAACGATCTTGTATGCTCTATTTATGTAGACCTCTTTGACGATGTAGGGTCCATCGCATTTAGGTGTGAACTTATTTCCCGTATGTCTCGTTGTGATAATGGGTCTTCTTACAATAAGCACCAGATAATCGAGACTTGAAAAGATCAAGGCTTCACGTGCTTATCAAAGACTTTAGACATTTGCGGTTGGTAACACTCCAATGCTTGTTGAGCTTCCAGTCGTCTTTCATCAAATCCTTCTAACTCTTGAAAACATAACTTGGTATTGTCTTCTGTAGTCAATCCCTCATGCACCTCCACCCTTAGTGACAAAATTTATTTTTCCAAAGGGAGGACAACTTCTACTCCATAAACACGAGAGTATGGTGTTACTCCTGTAGGGGTACGATGAGTGGTTCGATAAGCCCACAATGCCTCACCAATCTTCTCTTGCCAATCTCTCTTTGACTTAGAGACAATTTTCTTCAGCAGGTTGAACAACGTTTTGTTGAATGCCTTTGCCAACCCATTTGCAACAGCTTTGTACATGGATGACTTGAATTGCTTAAACTTTAACTCCTTACACAACCTAATCATCAAGCCATTGGAGAACCGCCTCCCATTATCTGTCACAATTCGATAGGAGATATCGTATTGATAGATGATGTGAGTGCGGATAAAGTCCACCACATTTTCTTTCTTAGCTTCTTTCAAGGCAATGGTCTTAGCCTACCTTGAAAAGTAATCATTGGCTGCAAGGATGTAAGAATGTCCTACTGATGACTTAAATGTTATAGGGCAAACAAAATCAAGTTCCCATGCTTTAAAAGGCCACGAAGCTAGAGTTGGATGCAAAGGCTCGAATAGTTGATGAATGAAGTTTACATGGTATTGACAAGCCTCACACTTCTTTGCATACTTCATCTAATATTGGATCATTTTTGGCCAGTAGTAACCCATCATTTTTAGTTGGAACTATAGATTTGGTCTAGATTGATGCGCGCCGCAGATGCCTGAATGTGCTTCTTCCAAAACCTTCGTTGATTCCTTTTTTCCAAGACATCGAAGAAAGAGTCCTTCAAAGGAGCGACGATATAAAACCCCTTTGTAATAAATGGAGTGAACAACTCTTATTTAGATCTCGATTTTGTGGCGGAGGTTTTTCAGAAGCCTTCTATACTCAAGGTAATTTAATTGGTTTCCACCAATCTTCCTCATCAATTAAACAAACTGTTACCACGTTCATTTCTTCATATTCAGTCTCGACTGGAGATATAACTTACCTTCAACAAAGTGATATACTTGGGGATACATCGTTTGAATTGTTAGGGTAGTAGCCAAGTTTTCCAAGGCATCCACCTTCTTATTTTCTAACCTCGGGACATGCTCTAACGTCACGCTGTCAAATCTCCATCAACTGTCTGGCATAAATGAAGTAAGGCTTCAAGGCATCATGCTTCACATCATACAGGAGTAAGAGCTGATTGATTATCAACTTTGAGTCACCAAAAATCTCCATGCATGATACCTCAATCTCCAAAGCCATTTAGAGTCTGATTATCAAGGCTTGGTATTTGGCGACATTGTTCGAACATAATTCAATAAGTGCACAACTACAGGGAAGCAAGTGTTTTTCTGATGAAATAAAGATGATGCCTGCCCCTGCACCACTTCTTTGTGCTACACCATCGAAGAACATGATCCAAGGTCCTGCGATTTCTGTGAAGAGAACTTCATCATTGGGAAAGTCTTCCCACAACTTCCAATATGATGGAATTGGGTGATCTGCTAAAAAGTCGGCCAATGCTTGTCTTTTGATCGCCTTTTGTGGCACATAGACAATATCGTATTGCTGAAGCATGATTGCCCATTTGGCTAAACGCCCAGTGATGATTGGCCTAGATAGGATGTACTTGTTGGGCCAAATTTTGCAAGTAGATGAACCGTCAGCTTATCGATAGTGAAAAAAAATACAAGACGTATTTTCTTAATAGGAGAGTAATTGATTTCAACTCTGGTCAAAGTTCTACTTAGATAGTAGAGAGCATGCTCTTTTCCCTTCTCCTCTTCTTGTGCCAACAATACCCCCAACGATCTTTCTTGTATGGAAATGTATAATATCAATGGCTTGCCTGCTACAGGAGCGCCTAAGACATGAGGGCTAAACAAGTACTTTTTTATGCTATCAAAAGCATTCTGACAGACCTTATCCCATTCGAATTTTTCTACTTTTCTCATCAATTTTTGAAAAGGTTGACATCAACCAACCAATTGGAAATAAACCTTCGAATGTAAGTTAGACGTCCCTGAAGACTTCTTAACTCATATAAATTATTTGATCTCGAAATTTTCTAAATGGCATTGATCTTAGATTGATCTATCTCAATCCCCTGATGCCTTACAACGAAACTAAGAAACTTCCTTGAAGTTACATCAAAGGCGCACTTGAGAGGGTTCATCCTCAATTGGTATTTTTGCAGGTAATCGAACACAACTTTAAAATCCTTCAAATGATCTTGTCGTTTCTTTTCAAATGATCCTTCAGGGTTCATTCTACATGTTTTTGCAACATATTGTCAAACACCTTCTAATGGCGCGTTGGTAAGTAGCGCTAGCATTTTTCATCCTGAATGGCATTACCTTGTAACAATATATTCCTTTTAGAGTTTGAAAGGCCGTCATTTCCTCATCAGTGGAGCCATTAGTATTTAATTATACCCAGACTATCCATCCATAAAGGATAGGGCCCCGTGCCTTGTTGTCACATTAACCATGATCTCTATGATGGGTAATGAAAAATCATCTTTCGGGCATGCATTGTTTAGTTCATGAAAGTCTATGCAAACACGAAGCGGTCCGTTCTTCTTTCTAACAAGGACAATCTTGACTACCCATATTAGGTATTCGACTTCACGGATAAACCCTCTTCAATCTACTTATTGAATTTAGATTCAATATGGGGAATAAGTTCTATTTGAATGCGTCGTTGAGCTTGCTTAACTAATCGACACCCCTATTTGATTGCGAGATGGTGGACTGCTACCTTCATATCAAGTCCCGAAATCTCTTTGTACGACCAAGTGAAAACGTCTCTGTATTTAGTGAGAAAACTCATATATTTGCCTTCTTCCTCTTCAGGGAGAAATGCGCTAATGAAAGTTGGGTGTGGTTCGTCTACTATGCCAAGATTCACCTCTTTGAGTTTGTTCACCGTGGATTGACCACCATCCTCCAGAACTAGCGGAGCATCGGCCACCTCCTCTTCAGTCATTTCATCTTCGAACTCTTTGCTTTTCTTTGAAACTGCAGCTAATCTTTCGAAGGCTGATGGTCGCGCCATTACCGAAGATTGACAGACGATTTTCTTTTCTCCTTCGTAAAGTCAACCTTCGAAATGCTAAGTGTCAAGTAGAGCTAGAGATTGTGTGTAGATTTTCTCTCTCTACTTCCATCATGCTTAATCTCTCGAAGACCAAAGCACGCGCGACAGACGTTCTAATGTGGTCGAAGGCTGAGGTTCTTTTATCCTTGCCCTCATTTTCTCCTACATCATCGACTACTTCTACAGTCATATGATTGCTGTCGACCACCTTTTCCTTCGCCCTTTTGGTTATACAAACTGGCTCTGATGACTTATATCCAAGTCTCTTCCTCGATACAGGTATAGCATGCCCCTCTTGCAAAAGCTTATTCTGAGTCGAAGATAGCTCGAATCGTCCATAAATGCTCAAACACTAAAATTTGGTGTGAGTTGTGAAGTCATACCCTGCTTTTTCTAGCAATTTGTAAGCTTTAGGATCGAACCCATCTTTCATTCGTGTTTTGGGCAGATTTACCGTTGTCAAATATCCTTTAGGTTTATGGATTTCCTACTTCGTTATTGGCTGAGTGGTGTACTAAAACTTTATTTTAAGATTTCAATATCCCCGACCTTCAAGCCTTTTGAGCACTCCGTAAAATATGACTTACCCTTTTTGCGCCTCGAAAAAGGAACATAGTGCAAAATTGGAGGATTTAGAGCCTTTTCATTTTTTAAAATCAGTATCTTTGTAATTCTGGTGGATGCCTCACCCCCTTTCGAGCTAGGAGCTCGTGCCTTGTTGCTTGTTTTCTTCCCTACATCTACTTGTGATCTCGACTTGGATTCACCTCCATCCTTTATTAATAGAGTCTCTATAGGCATTACCTCACCAACACCATCACTCTTCAAATAAAACTTCACATCTGCAAAGTGAGACTCAGCTTTTGAAAATGGATTAGAGTTTGACTTTCTTAATCCTGTCTTGATAGAACTTGAATCATTGATGCAGTGTTAACATTATCACCTCCTTTCCATGAATCGAAGAACGTCCCACCACCAGCTTATAGGTGGTATTTGAGTCTAAGACATGACTCAACGCGTCAGCCTTTAGGTCGCCAATGAGAAGTTCTAAGCATATTATGTCTATCACCCTTTGGTTGCCTTGGTTGAAACCTTGAATTACCAACCTGCTGTCGGCAATTCTTCCATGAAGATGCCAATTGCTTCATAGTCGTCTTAGGAATTATACTGACGGTCGATCCATTGTTGATGAGAATTCGCCCAACACTCTATTTTCGAAAGTATCCCGAGATGTATAAAGGCCTATTATCCAGCTTTGATCCTAACAAATCCTCGTCTGAGAAACCTATGGACGTAAAGCAAGAAGCATATGCACGCATCATAGAGGTCAACACACTAGATGCGTTGTACTCTAACAACGTGTTGGTGAGAGCCTTCTTAGTTGCTTGAGGGAGTGACAACAGGTCATCTATGCTGAATGATAGTAAGTCTTTTGATTATTCCATCACTTTCGATGAACTTAGAGGAGTATCCTCTTCTCCTGACGTGTTGACGACATGACATGCAACAACCTCTGGCTCTTTCCTCGAACAACAGCCATAGAAGTTCTCCGACAGAAAATCTGCTAATGTCACTTGACGCCTGGGTTAAAGGAAGTCATTACCTTTCTCCTTAACAAGCCTGGGTGAAGTTTTCCCTTTTCCTTTCATTTTCTGAGTCCTGTTCCCTCTTCTGTAGCTCCGATAGGAGCGCGAATCTTTTCTAGTAGAACTCGATTTTCTCTTCTTTCGTTACGTTACAAGAATCCATCTTATTTTGAAAATGTCTCATTTAGACCACTTGTTGAAACCAAACGACTACAGTTCCAAAGGTCCCAAACTGGACTAAACTCTCTTTTTGTCATAACATATATCTAATGTTGGAGCACTCAAATTTACTGCCACTGTGGCATGATTTGTTTGAGCAACCTCATCTCGATCCAACTCATTTTTTCTATCACGAGCAACCTTTAGAATCAGCTCCTTCAAGACAAAACATTTTTCGATCGGATGGCTAACGTCCCTATGATACTTGTAGTAGTTAGGATCGTCCACTTTTCTGGCTTGCTCTGGTCGTTTGCATTCCAGTAGTTGAATAAGCTATTTTTCTAGCAGTTGCTCAAGCATATCTGCAACATTGGAGTTACGAAACGGATAAACTTTTTCCCGCCTCTCCTTCAAATTTAGGCGACGTTTTTTGCCTCCATCATCTTTCTTCTAAATTTTCTTCTCTTTTCCTGTCAAAGAAAATTTCAGGGTCATCGTATTAATGACCATTGATTTCTTTATGGTGCTTTTCACAATCTTCTCAGCACCATTTATCTCTTTCTTATCCTTCTTCATCTCAGGGATCAGAAAATCCTTCGTCCCCCCTATTAGCGATGCTCAACTTCATATCGTGGGCGCAAGTTACCAATTCTTCAAACGTACGGGGTTTTATTCCTTGTAGAATATAAAGAAGTCCCAATGCATACCTTGGGTGCACATTTCTACTGCAGGCAGTTCGGTGAGTCGGTCTTTACAGTTTAAGCTCAGAGCTCTCCATTGGTTGATGTATTTGATGATCGACTCATTTCCGTTGTTTGGAATTTGTCAACTCCATCATACTGATAATGCTTCTGGTGCTGTAGAAACGACTCAAGAACTCTCTCTTTCCAGCTCTTCCCAACAGTCGATCGCCTCAGTCTTTAGATCAGTGTACAAGTCAAAAGCATTTCCTTTCAAAAGGAACCTACGAAGGCCCCTACGCGAAAACATAGATCGTCCCAATTTTTAGTCTTCACATAACACAAATTACAGAAACATGATTATACAAAAAACAAAAAAATTACATCATGCAAAATCAAATTAAAGAAAGATGAAGAATAGGGTTTAGAAACCCTTACCTTTGAAGAACGAATTTCTTCACGTGATCCTCTTCTCTAAGACATTCATGAACAAAACACGATCAATCTCCAAATGGCCATCACCATGAAAATTTCCTCTGCATTCTCTAGATTCAGAATCCAAGGAATTGTGTGGGCTCTTGAAATTTTGGAAGAAAGGGAGATTAAGAGGAATTGAGAGAAGAGAATGTGGGAGAGAAAAAAAAAAACATAGAGAGATTTTTTTTTCTTTCATTCATAGAACTCTATCTTTCTTCCAAAAAAAAATGGTGAAGAAAAAAAATCCTATAACCACCACCCTCACATACGTAGTGAGTTGAGATAGATTAAGGGAGGGAAGTTATTTCCCTCCCTAAATTTTTAAAAATTAAAGTTAATAAATAATAATTTAATTAATTTTAATATATATACACACATATACATATATAACTATATGTTCTATCATATATAACATATAACCTAGGGTTTTATATTGTATCATATACAATATAATGTATAGTTTTAATTCTCTCATCAATGGTATTTAATATAAATTCTATTTATATTAAATTCAATTGTATGAATCCAATTCATATAATTAATACTTGAATCATACTCAAATATTTATTTCCCCTAAAATAAACTTTATATTATAATGTATGAAATACATTATAGTAATTATATCATACATAAATAAATTAAATTAATTTTATCACATATAATTAATTCTCTCAATTAATTTGAACAATTCAAATTAATCCAGAATTGATTCTCATTAAATCCCTATTGAGCTACAGAGGGACCTCATGGACTTGTAGCTTGAAGTTCTAATGGTACTTGAATAATTAAATTAATTAATTAAACTCCTTTAATTTAATTATTCAACATCTATTAATTATCGGGCACTCCACTAAAGACCGACAACTGCACTCTTTGCACTACAGATATATTTCTATGTCCATTGGATATAACCAATCAATAGTGCAATGACCCTTTATAATTTGCTTGTAAGTACAATTAGGCCAAAACTACCGTTTTACCCCTTTAGTTACATCTAACTCCTCAAGTTCCATTGATCTCTCTAATGAACAATAAGTCATAGTTCAATTATGACCAAACCCCTCTCGGGCTAGGAGAGGGTATGACGCTACATTGTTCAAGCCTTGGAATCAGCCGTTAAGGGAGCAATTTATCTACTTACCTCGACGTCAGGGAAGGAATGAATTCTGTCTTGTGTAGCTATGTTCCTAACTCCCAATCAGCCGAATCCCCAAAAGTGGTAGGCTTATTGAGTCGACGATTTGGTTACTCTCACCCATATAAATCAAAGGATTGCCTTCATAAGCAGAAGTTCACATCTAACTTAGGATTCAGGTCATGTCACCTATGGTCATCCTAGTGAAATGTACGTCTCTATTATGAACGACGTTATATAATGAGACTAGTCATTTCGTAGTCCAATCTTATACAAACTCCTTTGTATAGCATACCCCTTGCTCATATGTTTCTATATGAATGATCAGGATCAGATCATTTGTAGTACTTTACAACAATTGTAATGCCTACAAAGCGGGCTGTATTCGTAGTTCGGCAGGATAAGATATCCAAATTTATCCATCTAGTACACACCATTTAGTTTATCACTTAAACATGATCCACCTATATATCTCTACATACATGTTTAAACTACAGGTGATAACCTTGGATGTTAGTTTATTGGTTTGTGGGTTTAATGCTACTAAATGTCAAAGAAAATATCTCATATTTTATTAAATAAATAAAATGTTTGCATAATATAATTACAAACTACAGGACCCTACGATATTTAGGGCATCAACCTCAACAAACTTCCACTTGACCTAAAGCTAGTGGGGTGTACAATGTACAAGTCATACTAATATACAAGTACACAAAGTAATAAAATAGGGCATAAAACGCGTCCAGTACAAAATCTCCCACTTGCCCTAGACTAAATGTGGCATGTTTCATAGACCCATACTCTGTGGGTGACCCTCTAAAAATTTAGTCATGAAGGCATTTGTAAATGGATCTGCAACGTTGTGCTCCAAGGCTATCTGCGTGACGATCATATCCTCTCGATGCATAATCTCTTGGATGAGATGATACTTCCACTTTATATGCTTCCCGCACTTTTGACTCTGAGGCTCTTGAGATATAGCCACAACACCACTATTATCATAATAAAGAGTGATGGACTTTGACATGTCTGGAACTACTTCCAGATCTTTCAGGAATTTCTCGAGTCACACAGCTTCCTTAGCAGCTTCACAAGCGGTACGTACTCAGCCTCCATGGTGGAGTCAGCAGTGCAGCCATACTTGGTGCTTCTCTAGACTACTGCTCTTCCGTTAAGAGTGAACACTGATCCTGATATGGATTTCCTAGAATCCTTATCAGTCTGAAAATCAGAGTTCGTGTATCCTGTAAGGATCAAATCCTTAGAACCATACACGAGCATGTAGTCCTTTATTCTTCGTAGATACTTGAGGATGTTTCTAATGGCGGTCTCGTGATCAAATCCTGGATTAGACTAATATCTACTGACTATCCCAACGACACAGTAGATGTCAGTTCTAGTACAACACATTGCATACATTAAGTTGCCAACAATCGATGCATAGGGGATCCATCTCATTTCTTTAACCTCTTGAGGTGTCTTAGAACACTGTTCCTTAGATAATATAACTCCATGTATGAAATAGAGTAAACCCCTCTTTTAGTTCTGCATTGAAAATTTGACAAGCATCTTGTTAATGTAGAACGTTTGAGATAGGGCTAGTGTTTTGTTCTTTCGATCTCTAAAGATCTGAATGCCTAGAACAAACTGCGTCTGTCCCAAATCTTTCATTTAGAATTGGGTCGCTAGCCAAATCTTAATTTTAGTAAGTAGACCTACATCATTCCTAATGAGTAGGATATCTTCTACATACAACACTTGAAAAGCTACTAAATTGTTGATGATTTTCTTATAAACACAAGGCACATCAACATTTTGATCAAAGCCATAAGATTTGATTGCAGTATCAAACCTTATGTTCCAAGATCGAGAAACTTGCTTCAATCCATAAATGGATCGATTAAGTTTACAAACCTTTTGCTTTTGACCTTGGGTTATGAATCCCTCAGGCTGCTCCATATAAATGGTCTCCTCAAGATTGCTATTTAAAAAAGTAGTCTTGACGTCAATTTGGTAGATCTCATAGTCATAATATGAGGCAATGGGCAGAAGGATCCGGAAAGACTTCAACATGGCAATAGGTGAGAAAGTCTCCTTATAATCGATTCCTTAAACTTGGGTATAACCCTTTGCCACAAATCTAGCCTTGAAGGTTTGCACCTTATCATCAGCACCCCATTTTCTCTTGTAGATCCACTTGCAACCTATAGGTTTAACCCCATCAGGTTGATCTAATGGATCCTAAACAGAATTGAAGTACATAGACTCCATTTCGAGATTCATAACTTTGATCCACTCATCTTTGTCAACATCCTTTATTGTCTTCTTATAAGACAATGGATCCTCAACATCTTTGTCAACTGCCATAGCTAGGATTTCTATTAAACCCATATAACGGACAGATGGGTTCGCACCCTCCCACTACGTTGAGGTTCCCTCAACATTTGCGATGGATTTGATTTACTAGATGAACCAACTTCAACAACTCTTGTTGAGGTGTTGGGTTCTTCAACAACCCTTGTTGAAGATTAAGTAGTTTCCTTGGAAAGTTCATTCAACACAATCTTACTACAGGACTTATACTCCCTTATGTGGTTCTCTTCTAAAAATGTAGCATTAATACAAACACTTTATTTTCTTTAGGACTGTAAAAGTAACAACCTCTCGTTCCTTTAGGGTATCCTAAAAATAAGCACAATTTTGAACGAGGTTCCAATTTCTTAGGATTTGCCTCAAGCACATATGCTGGGCGACCCTAGATTCTGAAATGTCATAAACTAGCTTTACGACCATTCCATAATTCCAAAGGTGTTCTCGTAATAATCTAGGATGGAACAAAATTCAAAATATAATTTGCAATCTATACTACAAAATCCCAAAACGAGTCAGGTAAGGAAGCATAACTCATCATAGATTGATCCCTATCTAACAGGGTTCGATTCTCCTTTTTGATACACCATTCTATTGAGGTGTACCAGGTGCTAAGAGTTGGGACACTATTCCATATTCTATCAAATAGTTTTAGAATGTAAGATCCAAAAACTCTCCACCTCGATCAGATTGAAATTTTTTAATTATTTTATTTAATGCATTTTCAACTTCAACCTTAAACTCTTTGAACTTTTCAAAAGCTTTAGACTTCTATTGCATTAAATAAACATACTCATATCTTAAATAATCATCAGTAAAAGTGATGAAATATTCAAATCCTCCTCTTGCTTTAATCTTTATCGGACCACAGAGGTCTAAATGTACAGGCGCCAAGGGTTCTTTGGTCCGATGGCCTTTTCCAATAAAATATCTTTTATTGATTTTGCCTTCAAGGCATGACTCACACACAGGTAAAAAATTTCTTCTAACTCGCTCAGAAGTTCATTCTTAACCAATCTTTCAATTCTATTGAGATTGATGTGTCCTAACCTTAGGTGTCAAAGACGAACATTTTCTTTAGGAGAAATTTTAAGTCTTTTATTTTAAGTTACCGCAGTTTTGAACATTTCAGTGTTTAAGAGGGCTTTAGTTGCTAATGGTCTTAGCACATAAAAATTATCTTCAAACTTAGCAGAACAAATATTGATACCATTTTATTAAATAAATGCTTTATTTACATAAAAGAAAGTAGTATAATGATAACTTGTAGAAATACAAGTTATTTATACTGTTTTGTTTAGATATTGCGGCCAAAAGAAAGGAAAGTTGCATCAATTATATAGAAATTAGCTAAGAAATGCGAGAATTATAAATTGTCGTCAATACACCCACTGACACCATTGCGATGATAGAAAAGAATATTTCAAGTCTGTTTTGCAGGAAATCAAGTCACCGCATGCGTTCAAGGCTCAAGATAAAAAGAATAACGCATCTACGTCGCATTGTGCCCATCATTCAGGAATGAATAGACGATCAACGCAATGATGGCGCATGCAATAATCGATCAAGAGCTAAGCGACCAACGCAATCTCAACCACATACGGTAATAAAAAACAACACCGCATGCAGGCAAACGATCGAAGATGTAAAGAGCAACACAAATGCGGAGGATTCTGACGCGTGTACAACTGACCCTTGTGCATTTCGGACGGGATTGATTGCGTAACAGAAAAAAATGTATCTTCAACATATCAATATCCTCGTTTTTAAAAAATATATATATAAAAAATGATGCATCCTTAGACGTTCCGTATCTTAGTTTTTTAGAAATTGACGAATCGTCGTATCCGATCGTATCCGTATCGTGTAGCCGTATCTGTGTCTGTGCTTCATAGTTCTCCACTAAACAAGTCTCCAATATAAGTAAATCACATTTACCTTGCTTGGTCTTCTTCTTTTCTACTAAGTATTTGGGACAGTTCCTCTTACAAGTAAATCACATTCACTCTTTTGTTCCTTGGATTTCATAAAGGATTGAAATGTCTGAAACTCATTAAGCAAGGTGGTCAAGTTGTAGTCAATCTTGATCATAACGTCATTGCTACAAAACAGTAGAAAAATTTCAGGCAAAGATTCCAAGATGAAGCTAACATTACTAGCCTCATCGATGACAGACTCATTCATCTCCCCCACGTTAAAGTAGACCATCATGTTGAGAACGTGTTCTCTAACAGATGCCCCCTCTTGCATACAGAAATTGAAGATGTGTTTTAAAGCGTCATGCCTGAGTTGTGCAGATGATTGTCTGAACATCCCTCATAGGGACTCCATGATCTCACGGATAGTAATCATAGGCTCATGCTTATTGGTTAAGACTTCACAAAGGTTTGCCAAGATATACACTTGGGTCTTTTCATTTGCCCTTATCCAACACTCGTATGCCTCTCGAACGTTTCGAGTGGAATTTTGAGTAGGAGTAGGAGGATAATCCTCCATTAGGACAAAACGATGGTCATCGATGATTAGTATTGTGTTGATTGTGCTTTTCTATATTGTATAGTTTTCACTGGTAAGGTTGTTGGCAACGAGTAAATTCAAAGTCGCGTAAGTCATAATGTAATTTGCTGAAACCATAGAATTTATTTATATTAGTACTCTATACATTAACCAATTTGCAAAAACTAATCAAATTTAGCAAAATAATATAATGCACCTTAGTGACATCTATTTTGCAATGATGTTTCAGTGAGACAGGACAAAAACCACCGTAGGGTGATCAGGTGCCTCTTCACTAAAATGAGACTATCTCAAACAATTGATAAAACAACTCTTTGTTACTGTAACTATTAGTCACCATTATTCGGTCCATAAATTGTTAAACTCGCTTAACATTTATTATAAGTGTAACCCCTCATTTTAAATTCTAGAGTTTCGCCCCAATGAGCCAACCATAGAGAAAAACCGATTGGGGCAAAAACTAAAGCAACCCGGGTTTGAAGTAAAGAATGATGCAAATGCCATCATCTATAAGGGGAAACAAGCAAAGGTGCCTCGAGACCGTGTGATGTGTTGAAACATATCCTGCTCCCACTTACTATAAACACTCTATCCATTCAGCTTAATATTGACCTATACAAACACCATCCATAGGAAGACATAAGCAAAGGTGTCTCAAGGTCGAATATAGATCTTACGGTGTGGACTTTTAAGGAGAAACGTGAAAAGGAAAAATGAAGTATCATATACCCATTTTCCTTTCAGTGAGTGTTTTACCTAGGGTTATTTAACTTTAAAAAATCCGGCTACTGATTTTAACTAAGTGATTGTTTAAATTTGCCCAAAAGTAACACTTACTTTCGATGGTTAAACAACTTTGATTAATGTTTATTAAACAATTTCATAAACCTCAATCAATCATTGCATGCTTGTGGAAAATCTATCTAATTCATCTTTCTAGGTAAGTTCCCAGGTAGAGGTATTGCGTTTCCGTCAACTTAAATATCCCAGCCTAGATAGATCTAGCCTTAGACAAAAGGTTCCTTATAGATAGATTTGCCACAAATTTAATATTTTAATTAAGTATAATTTAATCCTATAAAACTGATTAAAAGATTAAACTTAATTTCTAATCTTATTAGAAATGTGATCTTAGATCTATGTGAATCATATTTTAAAACTATTTAAAAAAATGATTTTAACCTAAGGTTTGCATGCAATTCTGAATTATTGATTTCATTTTCTAATTTCATTTAATTATAACTTTTATAAAATAAATGAAATAAATTAAAACCATACATTTGCATTCATTGATACACTTAGTTATAAAATTATCTAAAGTAGTGTCATGCTTCATGCAATTTCATTTCATTACTAAACATAACACTTATATATTAAAGTAATGAAATAACTAATAACATACAACCATCCATCCATCCATACTATATATTATAACTCATATAATATAAATGATGCATGGATATATTAATAATGCATGCATGCATATAATATAACATTTATATTATATGATGCATGAACATGCTCTAAAAATAAACCATGCAACTATATATTATAAATTTTATAATATAAATGATACATGAACTATGCATAACCAATGGTGGAATTTTTACTATATGACATACATTATGACATATAATTATAAAATAAATCATACATCAAATGCATAATTTTAAATAAAAATTATTGACAGTGATTGGACTCCTAAACTATTAATCAAATTAATATAACACTTATATTAATTTAATTAATTAAAACAACTAACTATTAAAAAGTAATAGCCAAACCGGTTCGAAACAAGTGAACCGGGTCTTGAACCACACAAAACGAACCGCCCAGCACCCGAACCGGACCCAAACCCCTCGAACCAAGAAAACCGGTCGAGCCACGAACCAAACTGCGCACGAACCAGTTCATCCTTTCCATCTCGGAGCGTTGCAATACTGTGACCTAGCATTGCAATGCTACGAAAAAGATGATCTGTCCGCCCTTCACAACATTACAATGCTAGGGCACAACGTTACAATGTTATTATATAGTCGCCTACTGTACAGACGCAATCTTCATCGAATTTTCTTTAATTTGCGCCTCGTTTTCTCTAGAAAATCATCAGGAACAATCACGAGCGACTCAATACATTCAAATAATGACTCTAATTTACAATTATGTCAAAAAACAAATGGCCTTTACAAACCAATTTGTAAAATAAACGATAAATATATATAGTCCAATCCCATAGACATCCAAAATTGCAAACTATCATTCAACAAAACATTCATCGCATGAATAAATTTTACAAAATGAACACCCACCAAAACTGTTATTCAATTTTGGAAAATTAAAAAAAAAAAAAAATTAGGACCAAAACCACACTTTGATACTAATTGAAGGAACTTGTGAAGGCTATGAATGGAAACGTGGATCGTCCCAATTTTTAGTTTTCACAGAACACAAATTACAGAAACATGATTATGCAAAAAACACAAAAATTATAGCATCCAAAATAATATTAAAGAAAGACGAGCTGACTTCTCTTGACCCTTGCTTCCTCTCCTTCTGAATACTTTAGTGTATACAAAAATGTATACGAGGCAAAGACTATTTGTTTGAACACTAGACTACTACTAGAAACTAGAGACTACGACTACAATATCAAACTAGAGACTACTCTTAGACTTTCTATAGAATATATCTTGAGTATATACACTAGTAGTGCCCTATTTATTTGTCTAACGCCCCCCATTCATCGTATTCGTAGCATCCAATTCCATTCCCAACATTGCTCCGGTTGGAATTAGAGAAACTAAGTTCGTTTCGGTATGATAAAATAACGAATCCTGAATAAGGGATGAGTCAGGTGTGTATAGACTATGACATCGTTAAACGCTTTTCTTTTCAGTGTGAAATTCTTGTTTCGAAGTAGCTAAGGATCGGAGACCTGATCTTTGGTTATATAGCTGTGTGATAAGTCTGGTACTCTATTAAGAAGCAAATGATCGCCTGTCATATGCGCTGCCCATATCCTGAGCCTGCTTAGAGGGGACTCAATAACGGAGATCTTCTTTGACATGCAGACCTAGTTTCCACCAAGCCAGATGTACCCGATTCAGTGATGACACTTACGAAACTATCCCATTTTGTTGGCTTAGGGCCTGATGCTTAGTTTGCTTCTAACTTAGTACTAATCTATTGTTATTGTAAGATTTGCTTTCTTGTTGTTGATACCTTCGTATACCGATCTTATAATGAAACGGCAGAAAATAGGGTTTAAAAACTCTTACCTTTTAAGAACGAATTTCTTCACGTGATTGTCTTCTCTAAGACTATCACGGACAAAACACGATCGATTTCCAAATGGCCACCACCAAGAAAATTTCCTCTGTATTCTCTAGGATGAGAATCCAAGGAGATGTGTAGGCTCTTGAAATTTTGGAAGAGAGGGAGATTGAAAGGAACTGAGAGAATAGAATCTGGGATAGAAAAACACTGAGAGATCTTTTTTTTTTCCTCTCATTCACAGAGCTCCATCTGTTTTCCAGAAAAAAAATAGTGAAGAAAAAAAATCTCATAACCACTACCCTCACACACTTAGTGAGTTGAGAGAAATTAGGGGAGAGAAGTTATTTCCCTTCCTAAATTTCCAAAAATAAATAAATAAATAAATAATTACAATTTTCTTCAAGATCATGAGTGGTAGAAAAACTTTGGTGAAATATATTTTGGTCTATCTCCTTTAATGCATCCTCATTTGATTTGGGATATGTATGTTGTGTTGTCTTCTTGTAATATTGTTGGAAGATTTTAACTAGAAGACAAACCACATGTTCCACGAATGTGCTAAGTCATTGATCTTAGCCATACACATTCTCGACCAGCGTCGTGAATTGCAAGAATTTCAACATGATTTGAGGAAGTAGTTGCTATGGTCTATTTCAACGATCTTTATGATATAACAGTTCATTCACATGGGAATAGATAACTTGTTTGAGATCTAGCTTTGTGTAGATCAGATAAATATCTAGAATCTGTATAACCAACTAGATCAAAATTCAATTTATTTGGATAAAACAAACCCATATCAATCGTTCCTTAGAGATAACAAAATATATGCTTAATTCTGTTCCAATGTCTTTTAGTTGGAAAAAAACAATATCTTGCTAATAAATTTACTGAAAATGTAATATCTGGTCTTGTATAATTAGCAAGATACATAAGTGCACCAATTGCACTAAGATATGGTACTTCAGGACCAAGAAGTTCTTCATTATCATCTTGAGGTCGAAATATATCTTTCTTCACATCTAATGAACAAACTTCCATTGGAATGTTCAATGGATGTGCTTTGTCTATATAAAATCTTATCAAAACTTTTCCTATATAAGTTAACTGATGAACAAATATCCCATCTGTTAAATGCTCAATTTGCAAGCCAAGGGAAAATTTTGTTTTTTCGAGATCTTCATCTCAATTTCTTTCTTAAGATATTTAATTGCTTTTGAAAGCTAATGAAGAGTTCCAATTATATTTAAGTCGTCCACATTTACAGTTATACTAGCAAATCCTGACTGTGATTTCTTTATAAAAACATATGAACATATTGAATTGTTTTGATATCCTTCTTTCAACAAATATCCACTAAGACAATTGTAGCACATTCGTCCTGAGTGTTTTGATCCATATAGGGATCTCTGTAACTTTATTGAATATAATTCCCGGGAATTTGATTTATATGTTTCAGGTATCTTAAATCCTTATGGGATTCTCAAATAAATATCATTATCAAGAGATCCATATAAATATTTCGTGACTACATCCATAAGATGCATGTCTAGACTTTCATATACAGTCAGGTCAATTAAATATCTTAATGTAATTGCATCCACCATCGGAGAATACGTCTCCTCATAATCAATACCAAGTCTTTGTGAAAAACCTTGTGAAACTTGTGACCAGATTGTTTTCATTTCTTTTTCTTACAAATACCCATTTGTATCCCACATGTTTGACACATTCTGGTGTTTGGACTACTGATTCAAAAGCTTGACATTTTGAAAGTGAGTTTAACTCTACCTCGATTGTTTCTTTCCACTAAAGCCAACAGATTTTTGTTCAGAATTCTCATTTTCAAATATAATATCAAGAGTAACACTATACGTAAAAATGTTGTCAATAACTACATGAGTTCAGTTCCATTTTTTTCCTGTCATGACATAATTTATTGAAATCTTATTATTATCTTTTAGTATTTCACCTCCCTCACTAGTCATGTTAAGGATTTCTTTATGGGTATTTACATCCTCAACCAAATATATTTTTTTTAAAATTAATTACTTTTCTTTTTCGAAGATTTTTATCTTTGGAACTCACTAGCCTACAACGTTTCTAGTGTGTTCCAAACTCATTAGTGACAACTTGCTGTGTTGGAATATCAATTTTCAATGGAACATTTGCAGCTGTTATATGTTATTTAGTTACTTTCTTTGCATCTATAAATGCATCTAGTAATTGATTTACTATATTTTGCAAATGAATTATCTTCTGAACTTCAAGTTCACATTGATCTGTACGGGGATCTAAATGAGACAAGAACGATGCATTTCATGTAATTTCTTTTTCCAACTTCTTAATTCCTCCCCTTAATGTTGGACAATTTATCTCATTGAAATGACAATCAACAAATCATGTAATAAATACATCACCCATCAGGGATTCAAGATATTTGATAATTGATGGGGAATCATATCTAAAATATATTCCTAATCTCCTTTGAGGACCTTTCTTAGTACATTATGGTGGAGCAATTGGAACATATACTAAACATCCAAAAATTCTCATATGGCAAGTATTTGACTCCTGACCATAAGTTAATTATAATGATGAATACTTATGATAAGCTACTGGCCTGATGCGTACAAGTGATGCTGCATGAAAAATAGCATGCCCCCACAGATGTAAGAAGCTTAGCTCTCATAATCATTGGTTTAACAATTAATTGCAAACGTTTTATGAATGATTCAACCGTTTTGTGTATGAACATGAGCTATAGGATGTTCAACATTTATCCCAATTGAGATACAATAATTATCAAAAGCTTGGGATGTAAATTCATCAGCATTATCAAGACGAATGGTCTTAATTGTATAATCAGGAAATTGCACTCTTAGTTTAATTATTTGAGCAAGTAATTTTGCAAATGCAAGATTTCGGCTTGATAATAAGCACACATGTGACCATCTACTAGATGCGTCTATTAATACTATAAAATATCTAAATGGTCCACTTGGTAGGTTAATATGTCCGCATATCACAATGAATTCGTTCTAAAAATGAAGGTGATTTAATCCCCATTTTAGCTAGTGATGGTTTAATTATTAATTTTTCTTGAGAGCAAGCATCACATGATAATTCATTAGAATGAAGAATCTTTTGGCCCTTCAATTAATGTCCATTAGAATTATCAATAATTCTCCTCATCATTATAGATCCTGGATGACTCAATCGGTCATGTCAAATTGTAAATTTGTCTGGATTCATGAACTTTAGATTCATTGTTGCATATGTTTCAATTACTCGTATATGAGTATGATATAATTTAGAAGAAAAAGCAAGTGATTCTTCTAGTATACGTTTTTCATTTGAGATAGTAGATATGATATATAGATATTCCACATTATTCTTATTATCAGTTTTAATATGATAACCATTGCAACATATATCTTTAAAACTAAGTAGATTTCTCTTTGATTGACTAGAGAACAATGCATTCTCAATTGTAAATTTTGTTCCTCTAGGCAAAATAATATTTATTTTTCCAAAGCCTTCAATCAAGTTTGCAGAACCTGATATCGTATGGACTTTCTTTTCACCATTGTTAGTTTGGAAAAATATTTTCTACTTGTAAGTATTGTATGTATAATTGTACTGTTTGTCAGAAATAGGTATTTTTTTACTCATTTTTGATTCACCCAACATATGAAAATGATCCAGGTTTCTTCATTAAAAGAAATAATTACAATGAAAAAATAAATTAGAATATACAAAGGTTAACATCTACTAAGAGAAGAAAAAACATGAAAATGAAAAGAAATTAAATCTAGATATTTTCAAAGTCAAATGAAACATTTGATGTTTCATTAATTCTGTCGATTTTCTCTTCATGAGATTCAAAGAAGTTTGTCACATCCAAATTTGTCATATGGGATGGGTTAAATATGTCATTATCCTAGTATGCAAAATTTGCTTCCACATTTTTCTCTTTTTCCTTCAAGAAGGCTTGAAAGAGATCAACTAAGTGTTTTGACGTACTACAGGTATGTGACCAATGCCTAGTCATTCCGCATCGGAAGCATTTATTTTCAACACTTTTTGAACTCTTATCTTGTGGGGTTTTCTCTGTGATCATCATTTTGTGTGGTTCTTTTAATATTTGAATGATTAGAATAATCACCATGAAAATAATAATTATTTCTTCATCTACTATGGTTACGACCTTGACCATGACCACGACCTTAACCACGATTATTATTAAAATTCACAGCATTCACTTCAAGAAATTGTGTCGTTCCGGTTGATCGAGATTCATGATTTTTCATCAATAAGTTCTTATTTTGTTCGACAACGAGAAGACATGAAATTAATTCAGAATACTGTTTAAAACCTTTATTTCGATATTACTGCTGCAGGAGCATATTTGAGACATGAAATGTAGAAAATGCCTCTTCTAACATATCAGCACCAGTAATTTTGTCTCTCAATAATAACAATTTTAAACTGATTTTAAATAATGTGCGGTTGTAATCACTTACTGATTTGAAATTTTGTAGCTTCAAATGCGTTCACTCATAATGAGCTTTTGGAAGAATAACTGTTTTTTGATGATCATACCTCTCTTTAAATTTTTCCACAAGATACGAGGATCTTTTATTGTAAGATACTCAATTTTCAATCCCTCGTGGAGATGATGATGAAGGAAAATCATAGATTTTGCTTTGTCCTGATTGGATGTTGTATTTTCTTCTTTAATAGTCTTTCCAAGATTCTTAGCATTTAGGTGGATTTCAACATCAAACACCCGGCAAATAATTATTACCATTAATATCAAGGGCGGCAAATTCTAATTTTGTGAGATTTGCATGACAACACTATCATAAAATATTGTATTTATGTTAGAAATTGAATAGATATTAAATATGTAAAATAACACTAAATTTATTAATTATAACGGAGAGGGGAAAACTGACATACCTTTAGGACCTACCTTTAGCAGGAAAAATGACAAGAGCTTGTGCTGGTAACGTGTTGTGAATTTGAAGAGCACAACGGGAACACGGATGCCAATAAAATATAATATTAAAATAAATAAATATAATATAAATATATGGAATAACTGAATATTAAAAGAAATTAAACATAATATATATAAACATATAAAATAAAATAAAAAACAAATTATGGATTTCTCCACTTTCTTCAAACTTTTTGGAATATGCCAAATATGTGTCTTTCAAAACCCTCTATATGCTACTATTTATAGGCAATTTTGCAAGTAGAAGGTGGATTACATAGACACTAATAATGAGTATTTACAAGACACATGAACACTAATAATGAGTATTTACAAGACACATGAACAAGACTTTGGAAATATGAGGACATGACATATTGTCAATGGACACTAAATATGAGCATCTAATGGGTATATATTTTCTATAATATTTATAATAACTTCAATCTTTTATTGTTATTTGTTCAGGCTAAGTCGATTGTAATATTTCAAGTTCCATTTTTCTTTATATGTTTGGGTGATAATTTCGTAAAGGTATACTTGGTACTTAATATTACTTATTTTAGATGCTACATCAATGTAATTTATATTTACATAAATATTAAATTACAAGTTTAATCCTTAAATTTTTAAATTTGTATCATATAAATTTGTAAATTTTTTATTTTTTTTTGTTTAATAAGTCTCTTATAAATGTCTAATAGATCTATGCACCTTCAATTTTGTATCTAATAAATTTAAAACATATTTAAAAATTAATTATTTTATTAGACAAAAAGTTTAATTTGCATCTAATTGAACTATCAATTTTAAGTTTAGTAAATAACAAGTGATACAAATTTTATTTTTTAAAATGTCTAATAAGATCTATTAGACATAAAGTTAAATTTTATATAAGATGTAACAATTAATTTTTCACATTTTTAATATATATAATCTGATGTGAAATTGTGTCCTCTAAGAAGAAGTTTTGGAACCACTTTGTCTATATTACTTGTGCTTCTCTAACCTAATATACAGGATCGGTTCAACCAAACAAAATATTTGTCATTTAAAACAACTTAAAAAAATTAAATTAAGATATATAATAACATTTTTATTGATTTTTTTTTAAAAAAATGTTTAAATTAGAAGGTATTCAAAAGAGATACGAAAGCCCCATTTATATAATCATTTCATTTTTTATTTTTGATCTTTAAATTCTCTCGTTTGAAGAATGATTCATAACTTTCTTAAGTACAAAAGTGAAATTCTTAGCCCAATTTTTTTTTTTTTTAAACAACAATGTTTACTTTATTTATTTTTTTAAAAATTTGATTTGATTTGTTTAAAATATTGATAAAAAGTAGAAAAACAAAAGTAAGAAATTTAAAGGTAAAAAAAATATTTATAGGTTTAATTTTAAAAATAAAAAATAAAAAAACGAAATAATTATCAAACAAGATGTTAATGTTATCATTTTACATGGTGAATCAACAACTACTTGGTTACTCTATTGATTTGTTTAGATGGAGAGGAATTGAAGTTGTTGGTGGGAGTTTTGTGGTAGGGTTGGGGGCTTTTATGTATTTCTTGTAAGTTGAGTTTCTCAATCATATCCAAAAACATCCATTTGTGACCTTCTAACCATAAAGAAAAAAAAAAAATGTTATTGCTACAACCACTTAGTAGAAAAGAAGGAGAGAGAGATTTTTCATTTTGGGCAAAGGATTTCAAAATCCACCTCTTCCCTTTCTCACCCAAAACCCAATTTTTCAAATGGTGGATAACTGCCAATAGGTGTCACATTCCATGCCACTATAGTAGATTTGATGAACTTTATTGGTAATAGGTTAAGTTATCAAAACTATATATTTAGTAGTGTGATGAACACTAAAGTGAGGTAAGTTCAATTAGTATAAAACATGTGTGTTAACGAGATCTTCACCTTTATTATAGTAAAAAAATGGGGGCGATGATCTTTTCTTTGAAAATAACTAATTCAGGGGACATTTGAACCTCTACAAGGGAGTCCAAAAGAAGGGCTTGGGATAGGTTTCTAATTGGATAGATCTTCCACAGTAAAATGAGAACATACCTTGCAGGTTAATGATTAAAAAAATAATAATAATAAAAAGACCTAACCATTACATTGTAGTTAATAATTAAAAAAAAATTAAAGACCCATTATCAATTATCAGTTGATCTAGTATACTTAGTGGAGCAATATAAAACAATTTTAAATTACAAGTTTACTCTCTTAAAATTTTTAAACTTTGGGTCCTTTCAGCATGTTTTGTCCTCACTCATATACATCCTAGGAAATATCCCAGGAGGTGACTCAATAAAGGATTGCTCAAAACTAAGCATGCTTAACTTTGGAGTTCTCATAATTGAGCCATTGAAAAAGATGCACCTTGTTGGTATAGGTAGTAATTTTAAATTCTTTTAAGCTTTTCTTAACTATACTTTCATGTCCTCAAGATCCTTCTCATTTGGATGTGATATCGGTTCAATCATGTACCGCTCCTAAACTTTGGTCGTTACATGCCCATCAGCTTTCGCTTGGTTCGTCCCTGAACAACATCTTACTAGGAGAGATTCCTCTTTGATACCATCTAGCACTGTAAGAATTAGGACAGTAACAAGTTTCTGCTTAAAATCGTGAAAACTCTTCTCACAAGCTTTACTCCAAACAAAGAGGGTTCCTTTTTTAGTCAACTATGTCAAAGGTGTAGCTATGCGAGAGAAATCTTTAACAAACCATTGGTAATAACTAGCTAGCCCCAGAAAACTATACACCTCACTAACTGTAGTAGGCCGAGACTAGCCAGTAACCACTTCAATCTTTGCTGGATCCATAGAAACTCCATCTCTAGACACCATATGCTCTAGAAAAGTACTTGCCTCAATCAAAACTCACATTTGGAAAACTTAGCATGCTTGTTTGACTTTAGGATATCTAAGACTCTACGCAAATGTTCTTCATGCTCTACCTCCATTTTGGAATAATCTAGGATATCATCAATAAAGATTATGACAAGAGTGTCTAGGAACTCCTTGAACATTCTATTCATCAGATCAATGAATACTGCAGGAGCATTTGTCAAGCCATACAACATTACAATAAACTCATAATGTTCGTTTCTAGAGTGAAATGTAGTCTTGGTAAATATATATATATATATATATATATATAATATATATATATATTATATATAAGTTTTGGAGTAAAAAAAAAAAAGAAAAAAAAGAAAGTTAATTAAACTCTCTCTTCTTCGGATGCGCAAGAAAGTTAATTAATTATTGGGATTTCTCTAATGTCCATTAATTTCTAGTTTCAATCTGACATTAACCATGGGATTTCGGCTTCTAGGTTGAGGATTTTGAGCTTTTTAGCAGGCTGTCCAACACTTCTAAACGTGAATTTGGATAAGTTTTTGGTAAGTTATGTGGGGATTGTTGGAAGAAATTGTGCACGTTTTGAGATTGGTCCCAAAGGTTGACTTGTATGTTGATGGTTGATGTTTGGGCCTTTGATTCAAGGTTTGGCTAAAACTAAGAGGGATGTTCAACTGCTTGAGTAATAACGTTTAGGCTTAATTTCAGGTTAGTGACTTTCTACCGGTTTGCCTTCGAACCAACCGTCGCTACCACTTGGGCTGTTTATTTAAGATTATTTGGACTGTTTCTTGAGACCGTTAAGACTGACTTGACTGAATATTCTAGATTGTTCGGACTGATAATTTATGACTGGTTGAATTGCATGATTTAATGACATTGACTGATTGGATTGGACTGTTTGACCATGATGAATGTACTGTTGACTGAGGATATACTAGAGATTTTACTTCTAAGATAAACGACTGCTAAGTTATAGGGTTCTTGTTAGTTTTTCTTATCTAGGCAGGTGTACACATATGACTATATATATGCACATTGACTGATCGTGGACCTTCGAGTTACACAATATAACTGATGCATGTTCCTTCAAGTTCATGTTTACGACTGATTCGTGTACCTTCGAGTTACATACTATGATTGATGAATATTCCTTCGGGTTCATGTTTACGACTGATTCATATACCTTCGGGTTATACGTAATGACTGATGCATGTTCCTTCACGATCACATTTATGATTGATAGGCGACTCCTTTGGGATCACTGCGGCTGAAATGATATGGGTGTACACTGGTGCCTAGATAAACTAGCTAACAGGTAACCTAGAGGGCTTGGTAGCGAGTCACTTACTGGGTATTGTTATACTCACCCTTTCCTTTTTTTTTTCCCTTTTAGGCAATAACAGGAATGGACTAGCAAAAAACAGATGGGAACCCATGATAGAGCCATATGGAGAAATTAGAAAATGCTTATGCACATATTCTGTTTTTTTATGGGTTTTGTTCCTTTCATTTGAGCACGTTATTAGATGACATATTTTCACTGATTTGCTTTGGATCACTTTCTTTGTAAACATTTTATTTTGGATCCCAACTAATGTTTTGGTTATTGGATTTATACTAAATTCATGTTTCAGTTTAGAATGGTTATTTATGTTTTCACTGTATTTATGTTATAACGGTCAAAGTGTTTGGAATAAAAATGAGTAATTAATCATAACGGCCCATGTCAGAGTACTCAAAAGGTCGGGTCGTTATATTTATAATATAATTGGAGATATGAGAGATTTGAACTACAGACCTCACGGTTACTAATACATTTGATGCTAATTGAGCTATGCTCCCTTTCGCTAGTCTCTAAACTTTTTGGCTCGTGGTTATTTTGTTAAAAGAATTTCATTAAAAATTAAACACCAGTAGAAACCGGTAACATGCATTAACTCCTCACTAACAGCATTCAATAATCAACTGAGGAAATCAGAATCCCAAAAGACTCCATCATCTTCTACATTGGAAGAAGAAGTCTCCTAAAAAAAGTTCTCAAAACCAGCTGCAACATGGGCAATAGAGTGAGCTCCGTGATTCCCATCCCTGTGGCAAAATGAAAAAGACAATGAGGATGGACCCATAGATAGTGGTAGCTCTTCGATTTCACGATGGAGTTCCCCACTTCAGTGAGATCAACCACAAATTTGTTGATTTGGTTCATAACCCCTCATGTGTTCAATTCATCCAAGATGGAAGGTGGAAGATCACAATTGAGGGACAAGGGACTTGTGAGGCTTTCAACAATTGCTTGAGCTTCCAACACCCAAATTGGCCACTCACATGACACATTTGAAACTGACGTAAGTCAAAGATCCAAGTGAGTCATGAGCAAACCATCCCAGCATTCCATGGTCTAGTCTAGCATTTTAAGAAGGCCTAATAGATATCTCAACTTTAAAAATTGGTTGGATTCTCAACTTTAAAAATGAAAGATGATGGAGGCTTGTTGTGTAATACCCCAGACCTAGGATTTGAATCAAGATTCGAAATTTGGATTCGGTACTTGATGGCCCCGACATTCCTTTGCATCCTTGCAGAGTTCACCCAATATAGAATTGCTCCAAGCTAAGCATGTTTAACTTTGGAGTTCCTATGATTGAGACATCGAAAAGGAAGGTGCACCTTGTTCGTATAAGTAGTAACTTTCATTTCTTTTAAACCTTTCTTAACCATACTTTCATATCCTCAAGATCCTTTTCATTCGTATGTGATCTCGGTTAATTCATATTGTCATCCTAAACTTGAAACATTACATGTTGGGCCTTTTGTTTAGGATAGTTTAAAGGTTGTGCGACAAGAAGTGATCACCAACACCACATATATATATATATATATAACATAATATAATCCATGGCGTTGTAGTGTGTTAGGATATTAGTTGTGCGTGCTCTAGAGGAGAGAAGTTGAACTAGAGAGAAAGCTCTAGCGAGTGGACTAAGAATAAATAGACGGACCAGAGATTTGCAATTATATGTGATGCTTTTGTTGTTATTATGGAAAGAAATCTGTTGATGATGCAACCAAAGTCCCACACATTGGATGACCAGAGAAAATAAAACCATAGATGAATAAGCAAGGATAATAAACCCCTACTAATACCCTTTGGGTGAACTTTAACTATACCTCACTATAGAAATCTTAATCTTATTTCATATTACTTCATGCTTCATAAGCTTGTTTAATCTCTTTTAATTAATTGATATGACTTTTCTTACTTTAATAACAAATTATTTTTTTCTTGCAACAAATTGATTAAATTTTATGGTATGGTGTGAAACCAAAATTATTCTTGCTTCTTTTTCCTTTCTTTAAGAATTGAAATCAGTTCCATCAATTAACAAAGTTGAAGTGATCACAGCTCACATTCATTGAGAAATATAATAGATTTGAGTTTGGTGAGTTAATTATTTCTGGTATGATCAATTGTATTGGCAAATTATTGGATTGAAAATCATAGGAAACACAAAATTGTCAAAATTAGAATCTTGAGAGTTTGATTGCAAATGTGAATACTCCATTCTCTTTTCCCCATTTCAATTTGTCCACATTTCCTCAAATGATCTATCTTCTCTTTATCTATTTAGTGTCTAATTAGTATAATTAACTTAATTAATACTATAATGGTTTAAATCATACTTTAATCCAATGAATTTTTTCCATAAAATTATTCTATATTTTTAAATGGGCAAGACTTTGGATACTTATTATAAATGAATAATAGTGTGGAAAGACATCAATCAATTATATCTAAGAATCGTGTAAGTTTAATTTTGTTTGCTATATTCATTCTGCTAAAGTGCCTAACAATTTTCTTTTAAATGTCTTATTTTCCATAATTTCAACCCACAGTTTAGAGGTTGTATGGTAAAGAATCTGAAAATAAAAATTTAAAAACAAGGAATTCAACAAAAATGAAAAAAAAAAAAAGTTGTCTTTCACTAGATTCAAAATTTGGATTTTAATTTAAACAATTGTTTAAATTGTGTTGGACAGTATATTCATAAATCATAAAACTATAATTTATTTATTTATGAACATCTTTTATGTCAAAAAAAATATAATTATTATTTTATAATATCATATAAATTTAAACAAGTGTTCACAGATAGAAAAAATATCAAACTATTTATAGAAATAATGAAAAAACACTAATAGACACTGATAGACTTCTATTAGCATCTATCGGTGATAGACTTTTATCCGTTTCTATCATTGATAGAAACTGATAGACTTCTATTACCATTTATAAAAGAAGATTAAAGTTTTTCTATTTTGTGTAAATAGTTTCTCTTATTTTTCTATTTTTGAAAATCTCCCTATAATTTATAATACAGTACATAATACATATTTTATTTTTAAAATGAATAGTGTATATACCATGGCATACTGTATTTCAAACTGTTTTTATCTTTATTTAATATGATTCTGTATTTTCAAATTCAAAATTCAAAATCTAGGTATAATGAAAACATAAAAATTTTATTTCGAAATTTGCATTGTTTAAATGATCACAAAATCCAAAAATAATTTTAAAAAATAAAACCTAGTTATCTGCCAAACACATATTTTTGACAACTAGTGAATTTAAAAACATACAACAAATCTAGATTGCCAATCAAACAAGTCCTTCGACTTTGTTTAATAACCATTTCATTTTTTTTTTTTAATTAAGACTATAAGCACTCATTTCACCTTTTAAATTTATTGATTTGTTATTTAGAACCAATGTTTTTAAAAATCAAGCAAAAATTTGAAAATTGAGGAAAACAATTTTTTAAGATGTAAATCATGGTAAAAAATGATGAGAAATTATATTTAATTTTTAAAAACTAAAAACAAATAATGAAATGATTATGAAATAGACTTAGTTTTGGTTGTTTCTAACTTACTCTTATAGTTTTTTTTTTTTAATTCACATTCATATTCATTTCCCCACAATTATTTTTATAACATCAATAGTGTTATATTTACCATGAATTTCTTTTTCTATTATCAAATAACATTTATCTTTTTACATCTCATCAAAATTATCGGTGAATCATAATTTACACATATGACAAATTCTACTCTTTTTTAAAAATATTTAATTAGTTTTTTTCATATGAAGATGGTAGGATGGTGAGTAATCCAAATACTGCTCTATCTAAAAACTTTCATTTTTGCAACTAACGAAAAGAGTTAATTATCATTACATAGGTTTCACAAATTCCAAAATCCTAGGTAGATATATATTAATAAATTTTATGAATGGTATCTAAGCTCTAAGATTATAATACGATTGTCAAGATAAACAAAGCTCAACTGATATTGTATTTATATTATCAACTTCAAAGTCAAAATTTAATTTTCTCATACTACATACATTTTATAATTGGAATATATTATTATTATTATTATTATTATCATTAACCATAATATCATTTAGCCATATATTCCAATTATAAAGTCTAATTGCAAATACACCTAAATGATTTATTGTAAGGTTTTCAAACACATCTCATATGTGATAGAGCTTTCAATTTCATCAATAGTAACTTTTTTTTTTTTTTATTTCCTAATTTGTTACATTGTAGGCCACATCCTTTGACAAAAGTAAAATGAACAACTCCAAGCTAATGTCTATATCAAAGGAATTGTTCAAGTCTTCCTTTTCCATTATTGTATATAGGTAATTTTGTTGCTTAGGATTTATCCGATAATTTGATGAAACAATCCATTGCATGACCAAATCCAATATCAATAAATCATTTTATCTATACTCATTAGATAAATCTAATTTTTCGTTTAGGATCATTTCTTAGTGAAGAACCAATCAATATTTATAACCCTTCTAATCTAAGATCGATCAATTTTTTCTTTATTGGTATTTTAATTCAAAAGTTTCTTGTATAAAAGAAAAGCTAATACAATAAAAAAATAACCGAGTTGACCCATACTAGCATTCCGAAACCTCGAGAGCCATTAACATCTGAGACACCAACGATGTTACATGTAACCAAAGGTGTGTTTTGGAGGACGGTCTTATAAATAGCATCTATTTGACCACCCCAAAGGGGAGAGTAAGTAATCTCTAAAGGAGAGACCTAATCTTCTTTTCTCCTTTGCTAAATTAGACACTTCTTGTACTAACTTAAATATCGAAGTGTAGTAGACTCAACATTACACTACAAGAATTTTGGTTTTTTCCGATGAAAAAAAAAGCGTTGGGATCAAAAACTTTTTCTGATGCTCTTACTGCGGCATCGGGATAAAATCATCTACCAACAGGCATCTGATAAGGGTCGGGATAATTCAGCTCTCCCAATAATTTTTTGGACCACCGTCGGGCATGCCTACTTAGCTTGACGGTTTTCTTGACCATTGGGCCAGGATCAATTGTAAAAAAGTTTTGAGAGATTTTTATCAAAGTTATCCCGATGGTTGTCCAAATGACCGTTGGGAGTACCTACTTCGCTCGACAGTTTCCTATACTATCGAGCCAGGTTTAATTGTAAAAAAAAATTGAGAGATTTTTATTAGAGTTTCCCGACGTTTGTCAAAAGACCGTCGGGAGTACCTACTTCGTCCAACGATTTTCTTGATCGTCGGGAGAAGTTCGATGATAAAAACGATTCTAGAGATTTTTATTAAAGTTATCCTGACAGTTGTCCAAATAACCGTTGGGAGTGCCTACTTAGCCCGATGATTTCCTCCACCGTCGAGTGATGTTCAATTGTAAAAAAAATTCGAGAAATTTTTATTAGAGTTCTCCCGGTGGTTGTCCAAACGATTATCAGGATTACCTACTTAGCCCGACGATTTTCTAGATTATTGGGAGAAGTTCGATGTTAAAAAAGATTTGAGAAATTTTTATTAGAGTTTTCCCGACGGTTGTCCAAAAAAATCGTTGGGAGTACCTACATAGTCCGATGGTTTTTCACACCATCGAGAGAAGTTTGATGGTAAAAAAATTTGAGAAATTTTTATTAGAGTTCTCATGACAATTGTCCAAAGGACCATTGGGAGAACGCACTTAGCCCGCTAGTTTTTACATCGTCGGGAGAAGTTCAATTAAAACCCTCATTTTCCCCCCTATTTTCCCCGTTGTCTGTTTCCCTCTTTCTCTCTAACCCTCGTTTTCTCTCCTCCCTTCACACCGTCGAATGTCGCCACTCGTCTCAAGTTATCGTCGTTCGCTGCCGTTTGTGCAGTGGATAAGCCTTGCCCAATGTTTTCTTTTCTTTTCTTTCTTTTTTTCCCCTTTGTTGTTCAAGACTAGGTTTGCAGATAGGTTGTTGCCTTGATGTTTAAGTATTGACTGTTTCATTTCCAATATTGTTCCAAAATCCTTCGTTTTCTGAAATGATAATAGGTTCCTTGGGATCGAGGAGATTGAGGACTAGTCAGATTTGGATGTAATTGAGTTATTTTTGTGTTGATTTAATGACTGTCGTGGATCTTGTTCTCATTTTTCTGATTTGGATTTTATATTGCTGTTTTAGTAATAGAATTTCTGCTCTACAATAAGATTTGTGGATCTATATGTTTTTGGTTTATTTCATACGCTTTTTGGTTTTTTATCTTTGAGTTGTCTGTTTTTATGGTTACTATTTAAGGCAGAAGAAGAAAACTACGTTGGATAATCTAGAGCAGGACTCTCAATTGATAACTGGTTCTTTGTTTTCTTTGTTTGAAAAAAAGGTAAAAGATATAAGAAAATGAAGCATGTTATTCGAGGGGTTTTTTCTTATCATTCTTAGATCAAGAGCTAAGATACTATGCTAATTGTTTATGTTTCTATGTCAAAAAGATTTGATTTGCAGAGGGAAATATGGGGATGATTAACAAGAGCTAAGATATTATGCTAATTGTGTATGCTTCGGTTATCTCTTCCTCCCCCGTTCTAAGGATGAAATTTTATGACTTAGGTTGCTAAGTTTCTTCAACTTATCCTTGTTGATGCCTAGAACAGTGAAGGATTTTATGTTAGGTGGTCAATCCTAGGGATAGAACTAAGATCTTCTGGATCAATAGCCTTAATGCCTTGTGTCCCAGTTGTTGAATCTTTTGTACTCAGTAAGTCTAATGCGCAGAATGATTCTTTTTTTTTTTTTTTTTTTTTTTTTTTGTGAGAGTCGGTAACTTTTGGAACTCAAGGAAATAAATCAACACCATTTTATAATAATTGAACAGCAAATAAAAGAATGACACCAAACGAACCTTGATCTTGTCATAAATGATAAACAGAGAGGAGGTAGTTTAAGGTAAAAACAAAAAATGAGGCACTGGTGGGACTTTGTTGGTGGTGAGTTTGTAGTATTTTCATGCTATTTGCATCTTGCCCTTCATAGGGATCATATAGGTTATAAATTAATACTTAGAAATTGAAACTATGTGTTCTAATATAATTAATTGTCTAAATCATATAGATTCAACTTTTCACATATATCATTGAAAATGGATAAAGAGTGGATTATGATTAGGAACAAGTTATCAACTGAGTATACAGAAGGAGTATACCGATTCCTTTTAGTTGCAAAACTTCATGTTAATAACTCGGGAAAAAACAAGATGTCCATGCAAAAAATGTATGAATGCAATGTGAGAGCCAATAGAAGGAGTTGAACGACATTTATTTATTAATGAAATTTCTCCATCGTATCATCAATGGGTATATCATGGAAACTCAGTCGACTTGTCTAGGGGATACGAGAGTCAGACATCTCAATCGACACATAATGATGGATTAAGTACGACAGAGATTAATGTTATAAATGAAGAAAATGAAAATTTGAATATCATAAATGATCTACAGTGCCAATTGCTGGAGTAAATGAAGAAGATAACGAGAATGAGATGCACACTAATGCCTAAGAAATAGGTAACAATTCAAGTTTATTTAAAGACTTAATAAATGAAGCATGTAACCAGTTGTACCCTGGTTATACAATCTCTTCATTATTATTCTTGGTGAAGTTAATGCATATTAAGGTCCTTAACGGGTAGACTAACAAGTCATTTGATTTGTTACTCGAATTGTTAAAAGAAGCATTTCCTATTGGAGCATCTATACCTAGTTCATTTTATGAAGCTAAAAGAAAATTATGTGACTTAGGACTAGGTTATTAGTCTATTCATGTTTTCAAATACGATTTCATTCTATATTGGAAAGAATTTGTCCATTGGCAATAATGTCCAGTATGTGGTGAGTCTTGGTACAAAGTTGAAGATGGAAAAAGTAAAAAGATTTCACATAAAATTTTATGACATTTTCCTTTAATACCAAGATTGAAATGATTATTTGCATCTAAACATATTGCACCCGAAATGAGGTGGCATAAAGATAAATATGTTGAAACTAATGGAATGTTGTGACATCCAGTTGATGCTAAAGGGTGGAAGTATTTTGATTGTGAGTTTCCTCAGTTTGCTTCAGACCCACGAAATGTTCGTTTAGGACTAACTTTAGATGACTTCAATCCATTCGACAATATGAGTACTTCGTATGTTATGTGGCCAATGGTGCTCATTCCTTACCATTTGCCACCTTGAAAATGCATGAAAGAGACAAATTTCATTGTCTCCCTTCTTATACCTAGGCCAAAATCTCCTGGAATAGAAATTGATATTTACTTACAGCCATTGATTGAAGAGTTAAAAAGTTATGGAATGATGGTGTCCACACTTATGATTGTGTTAGCAGCGAATACTTTCAACTACGTGCGAGCTTATTGTGGACTATTAATGACTTTCCTGCATATAGTGACCTATCTGTATGGAGTACTAAAGGTTATCGAGCATGCCCTATTTGTAAAGAGGATACATCATCATTAAGGCTAAGAGGATAGCAATGTTTTATGGGGCGTCGACGTTATCTTTCAGATAATCACAGTTGGCGCAAGAGCAAACAATACGATGGAAAAGTGGAATGTAGACCTCCTCCAGTTTTCATGAATAGAGAAGATATCTTACAAGAGGTGAACTTGTTAAACTTTTTCGTGCTTAGCAAACATCTAGAGAAGCGTGATAAAAAACAAAAACGAAGTTTATATTGGAATAAAAAAAAGTATATTTTTCCAACTTCCATATTGGTCGAAACTTTTATTGAGACATAAATTGGATGTTATGCATATCAAAAAGAATATTTGTGATAATTTGGTAGGCACATTTTTAAATATTGAGGGAAAGAATAAGGATAAAACTAATGCTCGTTTGGATTTAGAAGATCCAAATATACGAAAAGAACTACACCTACAAAAGGAAGAGGATAAAGTTGTAAAGCCACACGTTGCATACACATTGACTGGTAGTGACAAGATTGCATTCTGTAAGTAGATGAAATCAGTCAAATTTCCTGATGAGTTTGTACCAAATATATTAAGATGTGTGAGTGAGAAAGATGGAAAGCTATGAGGGCTAAAAACTCACTACTCACATGTTTTGCTTCAGAGGCTTCTTCCAATTGGTGTTCGAGCATACTTAAAAAACGATGTGTTCACTATTGTCGTTGAGTTATGAAAATTTTTCTGTTATCTATGTGCAAAAACAATATCTATAGAGGATTTGGATCGATTACAAAGAGACATTATAATTATACTTTGTAAGTTAGAAAAAATATTTTCACCGACAGTTTTTGATATAATGATGCACCTAGTCATCCATTGGCCCTATGAAATAAAAGTTGCAGGTCCAGTTAGTTATAGTTGGATATACCCTATCGAAAGAAGTTTACATACATTAAAATAATACGTAAGAAACAAACCACGTCTTGAGGATTCTATAGCAGAAGCTTATATAATGAATGAATCGTTGGTATTTTGTTCTTTGTACATAACTGGAATTGAGATGAGGTTCAATAGAGATAAAACAAATGATGATAGACTTATAGAGAATGAGATATGTGATGAATTTTCAATGTTTAGATGAAATGCGCGACCATTAGGAGCACCAAGAGTAAGGACATTATCGAGAGAAGAAAAATGCAGTGCACATTGGTACATCTTAAACAACTGCATGGAAATAAAATCTTATTGAAAGTATGTTTTGCACATTCTATTGTAATTGATGATTTTGATTCAAAGTGTGAAATAGAAAACTGAGACACGTCTCTTTTTTATAGGCAATATTTGAGACTAATTCGATATGAAGCTCAAATTCAGGATGATTTATACAAAAGGCACCAACGAGGCTTTCCTGATTGGTTCAAATCTCATGTAAGTATGATACTAAAAGACAAGTAACAATTCCATTGAATTAATGTGAGTGACATTAGTTTTTAATATCTAATGTGTTATACCGAATTGACAGGTTCTTTCATTGCGTGAAAATGGAGATATGTCTGATGATGTATATTCACTAGCAATAGGGCCGACTTCAGAAGTGCGCTTGTACAGTGGATGTATTGTTAATGGAGTACGCAATCATAGTATTAACCGTAATAATTGTTGGTGTACACAAAATAGCGAAATCATGGTGCCTTCAGAAAGTGAAGATGGAGGCGATCTCCATAATTTCTATGGTGTTGTCAGTGAAGTCTTGGACTTCTAGTATGCCAAGAGAAGACGTGTAATTTTGTTTAAGTATACATGGTTCGACATAGATCCTAAATGTAATGACCCGACCCCTTAGGACTTAGGTTAGGCCGTTACTAAAATAAATGCATGCATAGAATTTAAAACGACGCTTAGTTATGTTGAAATAAATGCTAATTAAACAAAAGAAGTTCAAAAGACATTTATTAAATGCAATTGTTAAAACAATAATAGGGTACCCAAAATTCGTAAAGACTAATAAAAGTATAAAAAACAATCCTTCATAATCAGTTTCAAACAGTAAAACTAAACATTAAGGGAAAAATAAGGACTCTAAATTTCATGATGCGGAAGCGTAAAAACTAGTCCCAGTGGCACGATCACGAATTCCACTGCGCCATCGCCGGTGCATCTCTACCCTTACCTAAAACATCAACATAAGAAAGAATGAGCATGAAATACTTAGTAAGTAACCCCACCACTGGGGTCAGGCTAGGCATCTATGTCCTCTAGATACCCACCTATGGCACATATACACACATGAAACAGGTAAAAGACTGAGTCCTATCCTATTGTAGTTAAGTATGCCCACTACCTCTGGTGAATCCCGTAGGCGACACAAACTGGTGAATCCCGAAGGAGACACAAAACTGGTGAATCCCGAAGGAGACACAAAACTGGTGAATCCCGAAGGAGACACAAAACTGGTGAATCCCGAAGGAAACACAAAACTGGTGAGCATCTAACTAATCAGTGAGGACATTCACCAGTCTCAACATTCAAAAAATTCAACACCATACAATCTATGACATACATATAATCCTCGATACCATGGCTCTACCACATACACAAATCCTCACAACAACATATTCTACAACATTCCTGTATACCTTAACATCGTAATTCCACAACATACAAGTATGTCTCAACATCAGCAGATCAGATACCAACATATGGAAACACATACGACCTCATATTAACAATCAAGTGCCTAGGTATATATGTAACAAATCAGAACTCATGCCAGAACATACTTTGATTCAGGTCATACTATCAATCAACATGCTAACATTTACCATAACTTACAATCATCATGTTAGCATACAACTAAAGCCTAGACCGTGGTAGTTCCAATGGTAAGATTACTTACCTCAGAATTAAAAATCCAAAATAAACCAAAAGCAAGTTTATCTTCTTCTTTTCCAAGCAAGACCTTGAAATAAACACCGTAATTGTGGCTTGGTCCAAAATTAATTTTAAAAACCCAATTCTGTTGGCTAACCAACTACAACAAAATCAATCCTTTGTAATGCCGGACAACACACTTCGACCTTAAAATTCCTTCAAGCTCGAATCTATGGTCTAAACATAATGGGTAAGCATTAAACAAAACCAACGATTTGATTAGCATTCAAATGAAAACCCACACATTTACAAAAACTTATCGAAATTGACGGCGATGACACTGAACAAACGGCAACGGCGTGCAGGACCCGAGTGGACGAATGACTCTCGAGGGAACAAGGCAGAGGATCGGCTCACGACGGGAGTTTCAACGGCTGGGCTGAGTCGTTCGCTTCAGACCTTGGCGGACAGTGCGGCGCGGATGCGAAACTAATCGGGTAGCAAGATCGACGTGCGGAGAGGTGCGCGACGGAGGAGATCTGGACGGTTGCTGCTTACTGACGAATCGAGCTGACCTACGCGAACGAACGATCGACGAATGGCTCGATCGGACGCACGGTGTCGATTGGAGAGGAGATGGTCGGCGGCTGCTAAGGCGCATAGAGAATTTCGTCATGTTGGGGGGGGGGGGGGAGGAAGAAAGAAAGAAAAAGAAGAAGGGAGAGAAAATAGTTTTTTTTTTAATTTTCTTTTTAAAGCAAAAAGATTATTTTAATAAAAGAAATATAATATAATAAAATTTTCTTTTATTTTATTCCATTATATTCTATTTCACTTTTATTTTAACCTTTCGCTCATTACACAAATATATCTAAATATATATATATTCTTAAAACTCTTCCCTTTTTCTCTTCAAATTCCAAAATCAAAATCAAATTAATTTCCCCAATATAAATTTAAATTCTCGACATTAACTTAAAATTAAATTAATGTGACATAAATCAAAATCTCCCCTTTAAACAAAACCGAACTTCGAAATTAACAAAATTATCCTCGAATTTTACGAAAATACAGAATTTGAATAATGAAAAACTCAGGATGTTACACTAAAAATATCAATAGAATACACATGGAGTTATGGTATATATCAATTAATACAGCTCGTCATTGGTTTGTTAACGAGCCTTTTGTATTTGCCAGTCGAACTAAACAAGTGTTATACCTCGACGATCCCATATGTGGTAATAATATGAATGTGGTGCAAGTAGTCCCAAAGAAGCGTGTGTGAGACATGCCAGAAGTAGAAGAACGTGAGAATGACCAACCTGAGTTATTAGAAGTTGTGAATAGTATTCCTTGTACAATCGATGAATCAATAAACGATATCAATTTATGTAAAGTTGAGGTTGATCCTATAGTCGTAGAAGAACAAATAATTCAACGAGTTGATGATGACTTCATAAATGATGAGGAAGAAGATGTACAATCATCTTCTGATAAGAGTTTGAGTCTTGATGAACATCTTTATGATACAAAATAATCATGTAAATATGTACATTCTTTTTCATTTCACAACTTACGTTTTGTTGTATAACATATATATTTTTGTTTGCACAGGAACAATGGTAGGTCACACTAATGAGGAGGCATCGATGGAGTATTTAGAGTCTGAGCATATCGACATATCATCCTCCGTGGGAGATAATTCAAATTATTTTAGATACACATTTTATTTTTATAAAAAAAAATGTATAATTTGTATTTAAACAAATGTTTAATTAAACTAACAGATACTCTTATTCTTCAGAGGCCAGATGTACGACTAATAGGATGGGATACAGATACTCTTGGAATATTGATTTGGATAAATATGTCCAAGCATTTAGGAGAATTCCTATCAAGATCGACCCTGTATGGGAGAAATTAATTTGTAGTAATGCAACAAAGTTCAGCAATGTCATTGGTACCAACATCCGAGAATCTTTTTCTGTCCGTTACGAAACATGGAGAGAGATACCAATAGAAACTAGAGAGCTAGTTAAAAGTCGATTTTACAAATTCTATATATGTGTTTGCCTGGATACTAATTAGCTTTTTTTCTTCTTTTTAATTCAGAACCATTTTGTATTTGACTTGTCTAACCAACTAGTAAATGATTTCATCAATGAATAGATGAAAAATTCGTTTAAAGAGTATAGAGAGGAAATACACAAACACTATAAAAAAAATATGTAGATCCTGAAGGGGCACGAGCACACCCACCTAATCGACTTAGAGATGCCATCGTAGATTGACACTTTTTATGCACCAAGTTTGAATCCACCGAATGGAAAGTAAGAACTTTTGTGTTTATTTTGGTTTACTTACATTTCAATTACTCATTTCCTCTTAATTTCTCATTTTCTTAGAAAGTGGCAGAGACTAATCAAAAGAATCGGCCAGCTCTAAGGTACACTCATACAGTTGGTTCTAAGACTTTCATACGCATACGATAATCCATGGTAGAAATAAAAGTATTTCTATATTTGATTTTTAAGAAATAATTATTAATTTCTATGTGAATTGTTTTACAAAAAGGACCCGACGGTCAAACAATAGACTTAGTAGACTTATTTATGCATATACACTCTAAGAATGACAACACATTTGTTAATCAGGTCACTGATAATGCATATGTAAGTTTTTATTCCGCAATGTAACTTTATTTATATGCAATTGACATACAATTATTAGTCCTAATTATTGATGTAGAGTCAAATGGTCAAGCTGAGAGAAGCCTCCACCCAGGAAGGGTCTGAACCGAACGGAAGAAGAAATATGCAAGCAGGTGTTGGGCACAGGAGTGAGCCTTGGAAGGACACTGAAGTGTAATAAATAATAAAAAAAAAAAAGAAAAAAGAAAAAGAAAATCATCATCCAATGCATCCTCCTCAAAAGTTATAGAGGAGCAACAACAAGAGATAGAATCCTTAAAGATTAGATTGGCTAGATTGGACGAACTGGAAGAAAGAAGACAAACTGAGATAGATGATATGAAATCTATGACCTTATAACTCATGAAAGATAAATCGAACTAGGTATGAGCTCTTCAACTTTCGTAGTAAACTAATTAGAATATTGTGTATGTTGTTATCCTGCAGTTATGATAGCAACATAAAGGTATAGTTATGTAAAGTATAGTTAATGTTATGAAGTTGTTCTTGGTTTAAGTTTAAGTTGGGTTTCAAGTTTTATATTAGGTTTGAGATTGAAATATGTAGATATGAGTTGGTTTGTTTCAATTCTTAATGTTCTCAGTTCTATATTGAGATTGAGAATAATTTTAAGATGGGTATATGCTATATTGAGTTTGTGGTTAAAATAAGTGGGGGGATTGAATAAACTTCATTTTAATTTATTTATATTCTTGTGTTGGGTTTAAAATTGGTAAAGGGGTAAATGTACAATTATATTCAAGTTTAACTTGAGTTTTAAGTTCTATATTGAGATTGAGAATAATTTTGAAATGAGTATATGCTATATTGAGTTTGTCGTTGTGTGTGTGTAGGTGGATGGGTGGGTGGGGGGATTGTCTAGTTATGTTAATACTAAGTTGAGTTTTAAGTTATATATTGATGTTGATATTGTTATTTGTATATCAAGTTTGAGTTTAAAATGTGTAAATATGGGTTGATTTGTACCTAAAATGGGTTTTATTTGTTAATGTTCTTATATTGGGTTTAAAGTTGGTATAGGGGTAAATGTATAATTATGTTTAAGTTTAAGTTGGGTTTTAAGTTCTATATTGAGTTTGAGATTAAAATATGTAAACTTGAGTTGGTTTGTTTCAATTCATTAATGTTCTTAGTTGAGTTTTAAGTTCTATATTCATTTTGACATTGGTATATGGTATATTGAACATTAAACTTATTTAAATTTATATTTTGCAAGTATCTTGAGATTTATGTTGAAGATGCATCTCCCGACAAGCTTAGTTAGGATGTAGAATTGTGTTTTATAGGTAGTTTGTTATTATGTAATGTTATTTTGGAGCTAAGGATTTGTGGATGTTATGTTCTAGTATTAGTACTTGTTTACTTTACAAATTCTTAAGATTCAAACATGTTTTCTATATATTATTTACTATTGTAGATATCTAACTAATTTTGGCAATTTTTATTTTAGTTTATTTGATATTTGTAAGATTCAAACAGGTATAACATTTGTAAAAAGAAAAAAAAAACATATATATAAAGAAAAAAGATATTTCCGATGCTTAAATATGTAATCCTAATGCTACATGGGGTCGGGAAAGTGCAATTTCATGCATTTTTTTAATCTTTTCCCGACGCTAAAATTGTTTACCGTCGGCATAAGTATTCAACTTTCGAAGGTATAGGGGTCGAGAAAAGTGCAATTGCACGATAAAATAGTTCTCATGATAATTTTTGCCGACAGTAGTATCATAGAGGAAGCATTGGGATAAGTAACTATATCCCGACGCCAAAAATTACCGTCGGGATATGCTAATTTCGCCCGACGGTATTAATTTATTCATACTGTCGAGAGAAATGACTTATCCCAACGGCTTCATTTAGGGTTGGTAGAAAGCTCCATCATTGATCCATCGAGATATCTTTTTTTTCCTACGACAAGGCTTTTTTGGGTCGGGACAGGTGTTTCCCACGACACTTTCTTGATGATGTTGCCGACAATTGGTTTACCGTCAGGATAGATTTTGCTGACGATATTTTTAACTTTAGCTAACAATTTTCGTCGTCGAAAAATGTCCAAATTCTTGCGGTGCTACAACAATGCGAGGAGATCTCTTAAGCAGGTCAGCTCAAAGTATCTCGAGACCAAACTAAGGAGAAGTGGGTTTTATTTCAAACCCAGGATAGGCTCGCAAGAAAGCACAACTTAGACAAGATCTAAGCACCAAGAAAACTTTTAATGTTACAATATCATTTTGGTCTCTATACTTTGATGTATGTTCAATTTTTTCCCATGTACTTTGAATAAAATTTTAAATTTAGTTTTTACTGTTTGTTTATTGTTGATTTTTTTCAAAAACCTTTTTTTTTTTTTTTTTGTTATCTATTATCATTTTACCTATAAATTTTAAAAACAAAGACCCACATTACATTTCCTTGTAGGAAAATCATTGCAATTGTTTTGAGAACATCTCCACTATAAATGTTAATGATCATATTGCAATTGCTGCGCTAAAAAATCTATAAAAAAAAACCATTTTTATACAAAATAATTTCTTTAGTATGAAAAAATCAATAATTTGAGGTAGTATAGTCTGTGCTGAATAACTTTAGATGATCAAAAATAAAAAAGCCCAACTTAAAAGAAAACACACTTCAGAAAACTTTTCAAAAACTTCAGACAGATCATTAAAAAATATCTTTTAAATTAATTTAAGTTATTTAGAGTGTTTTTTAATTTATTAACTTTGTCTTTTTCTTTTTTAAAAAACGACGTTTGATCGTCTTAAATTACTCAACAAACCATATTAGACACTCAACACAAAATTATAACATGAATGAACATGTTGTATCTAAGGTTCGAAATGTCGATAGAAATATGGAAATCCCCATTTTCAAATTCAAATTTTTTAAAAATGAAAGTTTCAAACAATAAACTGAAAATTGAAAAAAAGTTGAAAATCAAGACTATGTTTGATAACCATTTTATTTTTTATTTTTTCTTTTGAAAATTAAATCTATTTCATTTACATTTCTTACCATAATTTGCATCTTTTAAAAGTACAATGATTGAATTCTTAGCCAAATTCAAAAAACAAAACCAACTATTAAAAGTTACTTTTTTTAGTTCTCAAAATTTAGCTTGGTTTTTTATGTGAAGTAGATAACAAAGGAAGGAATTTGGAGGTAGAAATGATATCTATAGACTTAATTTTTAAAAACAAAAAATAAAATGATTACCAAACAGAGCTTAAAAAATCAGCACATTGAAAAAACTTCATCCTTGATTGTTATTGAAAATGACATTGGTATTTGAAATTATACAATTGTGTGTAGCCAAACCATAAAATTGAAAAACCTATACAGAAGTAACGTAGCTAATTTTAGAAAAAAAAAATTCACAAATTTTCAAAATTTTCAAAATAGAGGAAAAATCAAAATAAAAAATTCTCAATTATTTTTCAAAAACAGAGGGAAACGAAATTTTCCCCTACAAAACTTTCAGAACATCGAAACCTTGAAATTTTGATGAAAATTCCATCAAGTTGTTGTACCTCATGCCCTTATATTTTGGAACTTTTAAATACTTTTAAAATTTTAATATTTATACTTTCACTTGTCTAATTTTAGTATATGTATTTTCGACAAATTTTAAATTTAGTCCCGAAAAAGTTAACTTGTATTTAAATTAGTTAAATAGTAATAATATTTTCATGAAAAAAAAATAGGCAATGCAAATATTTTCCCAAAATTTGCAGTGAAATGTTATTTGTTAATAGAAAGTTCTTGAAAAAAAAAAATTGATTAGCATTAGGGACTATATTAACTAATTAAAATTGAACATTTGAAATTACACAAATTAGAAATGAAAGTCCGGAAGTATAGATCAAAATGATATTTAAACCTCTTAACTTTTAATTATTGATATTTATTTTTGCCACCAAGTACTCTCTTCAACAAAACTATTTATGTTATTTATGTATTGTAAAAAAAAAAAAAACAAAAGAACAAAAGAACAAAACAAAACAAACCTATTTATGTAGCTCCAGCCTCCATTGCAATGCATATTCATATCATATTTACACATAAAATATTATTAAATGAAAAAGCAAAAAGGAAAAAAAAAAAACAGAATTTGAAGTACTGAAAAATCTGCAGAAGGTTGAAAAAATAAAAAATAGTGAAAAAGAAAAAAGCAATCATTGGAACTTCTGAACATGGAAGATCCTATTGTGATGATTTGTCCAAGGATCTCTCGGTACAATCAACTTTACAAACTAAAACAAAGAAAAAGGGGAAAGAAAACTGTTCATATTTGCTCTTACAATTTGGTTCAAATAATAATTAATACAAAAGTGTTTTTTTTCTTGTCTTAATTAAATTCAAAGAAATAATTTCATTTCTATATATGGAAATGGTCTTACATTGCATTTGAGGAGCTTTGGGGGAAATTATGAAGGAAACAAACATAGAAAAACAACCAATTTGATTCACCACACCAATAAAACAGAAAACTAAGAAGCCAACATGGTGAAAAGGCTAAATTTGTGGAGGAGCTAAGAGATGATGAAGATCACCTGGAACAGCAAGAAAAGTAGCCTTCTGATTGCTTCGATCCACCGTTGTTGACGAGGCTCACCCGGTTGACGGATAATTCTGCTTTGTAAGTATCTGAATTCAGGACCTTCCTGCTGACGTTGTTGTATATTTCTCTGATCACAATCTCGAAAGCCCTTTTAACATTTGTCGAATCTAGAGCAGATGTCTCCATGAAGAACAACCCTTCGGCTTCTGCAAGACTCGTGCCTTCCTCAACAGTTACATCCCTAATGTTCTCCAAATCGCATTTGTTCCCGACTAGCATCATTGCTACAGTTGTATCGGAATGAGCTGCATAACGATTCGAATGAAAACTGATAATTTAAGCACTTGATAGCTTAAATTCATCATTAAAAGTGGGAAAGAGAACAACAATATAAGACAAACGGTGGAACAGAGATAACAAGCATGTGGTAGCTGATGATGACAACTTATCAAACTGATTAATTTGGGCTCATTAAATCACCTATTGAATAAAAGTACCAATTATCATTCCAAAAGTCCGATGGTTTAATCTCCAATTGACTCCAAAAAAAAAAGTTACAGAAAGGCCATTCAACTTTTACATACAATTTGCCCTGCTCAAACCTGAAACTATTTTTGAAACCAACTCAACTCCGCAAGATCACTATTTTTCAAAATAATGGTTGAAAGATCGAAAAAATAAGTAAATGCAATGCCATAGTAAATATTAAGATCACTAGTCACAAATCCTATCATCTTAGAAGAAATAACAACTCTATTTTTTTCTTCGAAAATATTTGTGAAAAAGTACTAAAAGAAATAAGAATACATTTTTTAAAAAAGAAACCATTAACCAAACTACTAAAATTAGAAAAACTTCCAAGAAAATAAAAAACCCACATCTATTTTCACAATTTGTTATTTCAATGCAACTACAAACTTGCTTCATCACAATGGGAAACAGTAATTTCTATTCTTATGGCATCAAACTATACTACAAGAAATACAGAACACATTCTTTTTAAAAAAAGAAATAGTTATCCAAACAACTTAAATTCTCCCTAAAATTAGACAATTTCCAAAAGGGAAAGAGAAAAATGGACCCCATATCTTTTCACAAGATGTTATTTTCATGCAACTACAAACTTGCTTCACCACAATAGGAAACAGTAATTTACATTCTTAACATCCCAGAGCATGGAAAGGAAAACATTAAGGTACTCCATGAAACCAACACGTTATTAAATATGGTATCAATTATCCGGTATCAAAAGATGGTGACAAAACCTATGTAATTCAACAAATGACAGCCAGAGGTACTTGATCCTCGAATGTAAATTTGCATCAAATTCATATCTACACTAGGTTGACATCAATTACCATCCACCCAAACCATAAACCAAGATATACGCTAAATACAATATAGAGTTTCACAATAAGATCAAAACGATTAAAAATACAAAAGCTTAATGAGCAAACCAAAATAATTCAAAAGTACACGGATCAAAAGAGAGTAAATGCTAAAAAGCTCAGGGATTGAAATAAGATTTAAACCAACACCTTTTCAACTACAAGGTAAGGCTATGAGGATAGCATCATCAAGTAATCTCACTTCCATGAAAGAAACTGAAGTTTCGATCAAAATGGACACTCCAAACAACTAATTAGCAACTGACAAATTCAATATAATTGGTCTTCCTTTCTTTTCTATTTGTGCTTTTCATTATCTGAAATGGATACATCTATGAGCAATTACTCAAAGCACGACTAAACCAGAAATTTTATAAGAACAAGTGATATAGCACAGATTCGTTGATCCAAATGAAAGGCCAAACAGGTAAAACATGAGCTGGTAAGTTCTATAAATTGATTTGAATTCAGCTATTCTATAAAGTTCATCGGTAATGAATTGGGACTTTTCAAGAATAGGTGCATTCAGGTTGCCGAAACCAACATTCGAAGCTTGAGAATGTGAGAGTAATCTGAAGTCTGAGAATGAAATTTTCTTGTTCAGAGTGGAGGACAGAAACACCGAATTAGATGCCAATACGGCAAGCAAAATCCAACAAACAGAATTTCATTACAAATTCGCCAGTAATTCTACAGAACAAATACGAAACAGAACCAGATCTGAATTATTTCAAAGATGTAAGGAAAGTACAAGTTCAAGAATCAAGACTTGGCATCCTCTATCATACGATTGAGTTAGTTAAAGTAATTGAACAAAATCTTAAGAGGTTATCGAAAAGAGAAGATTCCAGATCTAGACATCTGAACCACAAGGCCATAGCAAGAACAAGAAATGGAAAGAAAAAGGGAAGTCTAAGTGAGTTCAGCGAGAGAGAAGCACTCACTCTTGAGCTCGTCGAGCCATCGGCCGACACTATCGAAAGTGGAGCGGCGGCTGATATCGTAAACGATGAGAGCACCAACGGCGCCGCGGTAGTAAGCAGAAGTAACAGCGCGGAAGCGCTCCTGGCCGGCAGTATCCCAAATCTGAGCCTTAACTTCTTTGCCGTCGATATCCATAACCTGAGTCTGAAATTCGACGCCGATGGTGGCTTTGGAGTGGAGATTGAACTCGTTTCTGGCATAACGAGATAACAAATTGGACTTGCCGACGGCAGAGTCTCCGATGATGACGATCTTGAAGAGATACTCCTCGCCTCCTTCATCGTCGGAAGACGACATTGGGTAAGCTTCAAATTCCTTGGGGAATTGGGGGAAATTGATAATGAAAGATGTGAATGCAAGTTGTTAGAGAGAGAAAGGAAGATGAAGAAGCAAATAATGGAAGAATGGGAATGGCGGAGGATGAAGAAGCAGAGCTGGCACTGAGACAATCTGCGCATGTAGTGCTATTCCCTTCCTTTCATCATCTCTTTCTTTCTTTTTTCTTTTACTTTTTTTTTTAAATAAATTTGAAAATTAACGCCAATATCAAAATCTTAATTTTACGAAAATTTTCATGAAAATATCCATATTAATTGATATCTTGTAGTAAATAAATATTTTATGATTTTTAAACGAATTAACAGGTCTTAAATTCATTTATATTTACATTAGTAACAATTTGTTTTTTAACTTTTTATATTTTGTAGATTTTTTTAGAATATAATGAAAATATTGATTCATCCCTTGTGTTATACTAAATCCATGAAAATCTTACATGTCAATAAATGTCAATAAGTGAAAATTGATTATATGGCCAATATGAACAACTGGCATAATACTTGTCCTATCAACTTTAAAGTTCGAGGTTGAATACCCCATCCCATACTTTAATACAATATCTTTGAAAAAAAAAAAAGATTTTGTATTTAAATATCATTTTGATTTTTGTATTTTGAAACTTATATAATTTTTATTGATTTGTTGATGTCATTTTACATGTTCAATCTTAGTTATTGTAGTTTCAATATATTTTAATTTTAGTTTCTCTTGTATTCTCTAAAAAATTAATCTATTTGTTCTTTCACTATAAATTTTAAAAATATGTTCACATAGGGAAAATTTTTATAAATAGAAAAATTCTAAAAATATTTACACTTTATAGTAAAAAGTTCCAAACGTGCTTGTACTTTGGAACTTTTTGCTATAACGTGTAAATATTTTTAAATATTTTGTATATTTAAAAAGACCCTTTCACATAATATATTTTCTTGAATTTGAATGAAATTATTATTATTATTATTATTATTTAACACATTCACTCATTATATATCTTGCACCTCGTATATAATTATTAATATACTCGTATGCTAATTGAGCTGTGCTCGATTTGACATTATCAAATACAAATTTAAAAACATAGTATATATTCAAATTTAGAATGAAATAAATCTATATTAGTAACTTTATGGTATATTTTTATGTGATATAATAAAATATGGAAGGAGGAATTTGAACCTTCAACATCAAAAGAAGAAATATTTTTTTATAATTAAATAAAGTTTATAGATGTATGATTGATAGAATAGAAGTAATAAATTTTTGGCGAAAAATTGAAATTGTTTCAATCATTAAGTCAGCGTTACTCTTTTCTTTTTTGGGAAAATACTTGAGAGGTTGAACACCAAAAATCATACGATTTGGTTTTATATATCATAGGTTAAACAAATTACATTCCTACCTATCTTAAACTACATTAGGTCAAAATAATATAATCTAATAGTAATTGACATATGCTAAAATAAGTATAGTTGAATTGACATACGAATGTGTTAGCAATTAAAAGGTCTGTGATTCGAATTCTCTTATCTCTATTGTACTAAAAAGCAATAGTAATTGATATATACTTCTTCCTTTGAGGTTGGAGGTTTAATTCTGTATACTCTACTTATTGTAATGAAAAAATTAATTAAATTTGAGATTTTAATATGTACATAAAAAAAATGATTTTGATCTTAAATTTGTTAGATTGTATCATTTTGGACTCTAAACTTACACTTTTTAACGATTAATGTTGATTTAATCATATATTTTGACCTTAATATGTTCAATTCATATATTTCAATCACAAATTTAACATTAATGTTGATTTAATCCAAAATTTTATCATTTGATTATCCGTACATATGTTTTATTATTTATTATAAAGAAAAGGGAACATCTTTTTTAACGATTGCAACCGTTTTTAAAATGGAAGATTAAGATTGTCGTACCTATTTAAGTTGAGGTGTAATTTGATGAATTTAATAGTTTATAATAAAAATTGATACAACTTATCTCAGAGATTCAGATTTGATATCTATTTGATTTATGAAATTTTAAACAAGACATATTTTCATCGATATAATTTTCAAACAACTTTAAGATGAATGATATAATATAGATATCCTAACAAATTGAACCTATACTTTAATTTAGTGAAAGATCTCACTCAATTCAGGATATAATTTGCAAGTACAAGGGTAGATTAGAAGAAGAAATTATAGTTGTTGAGAGATTAATTTGAAGAAGTAATAATGCCCTTTTAAAGGACAGGTAGGCTCCAATAATGCTTGCTTTTGCTCCCCATTGTTGCAATAATCTCATTGCATCACCATAACCTTGTTCCCATATTTGGTATCAAACTACCCCTAAACCCTAAATATGTTTGAATCTTTATTGTTAAAGTTTTTTTTTTCCTTCTTTTTAATTTTTAATCTAAACTATTATTGATGCCAAAATTTGGACAAAAAAAAAAAAAAACACATCAAACCTTCCTCTGATTCTTCCCTCATTTGCAGTTGTAATAATATATTTATAAGGGAATAGACTCGAGGTTTTTTTAATCCTTCTAGAATTAGGATATAGTATTTTTTAATCTCAAACAAGTTAGAATTAAATTTGACTGGATCAATAATTAGTTGACACTTGGACTTATTTAAAACTAAGTCCATTTTATTTTGTAATTATCTTTCCTTATATTTTCTTTATTTTTCCGCTTATTTCAGGTTCAAATTCACCCATAAGTTATAATATGTAATAATTTCCCCATTACTTTACTTCTTATTCAATTAGTTTCAAAAGATAAGAGTTTAATTTAGAAAAATAGATACAGATAAAACATGTGCGAGTAGTTATAGAAAAATGAAAGAACTCACGATACATAAAATTGTGAAAAAAGAATTAGACTTTTGGTCTATAAAATTTTTGGTTGGGTAGTATTTTAATACTAAATTTTCAAATATAACTCCTATGAGATTTGTATTTGAACAATTACCTGTGACTTTTATCTTTTGTTAAAAAATTAAATTAATCTTTTTTTCTTGACAGTAGATGATATAATAATAATAATAATAATAAATAAATAAATAAATAATGTCTAGTGCTTAGTGTCCTTAAAAAAATGCGTCTGGTGCCCCTTTCGACATGTGTCTAATGTTAAAGTATACCCTTTACTCTATGCGTCTAATGTTAAAGTATCCTTGGTATCCAAATATTGCCACCTCTTAACTGTCACTTGCCTATAAATAGTGACATTACATATATGTTGGGTACACATACATAATGTTGAGAATTAAAGAAAAGATTTTTCATATTTTCCCATTTTCTATATTTTCTTTATTTTAATTTTAGTTATTTATTATTATATTATATTTTCTTCATATCTGTGTTCTCATTGTATTCCTCAATTTTATAATAGATATATAATTATAACCAAATAAGCATCTTATCGATAGTCCATATTAATTAAATAAGACTACTTCTCAAAATTCAAAAATATAATTATAACCTTTTTTTTAAAAAAAAAAAAAACTAAACTAAACAGACATGTATTATTAAATTGTTGTTCTACATGTTTGATATATATTAAAATTTCAATATAATACAATGTTTTGTGATAATGTTACCAGGAAAACTCTTACAAAATTAGAATTCATAACCTTTGACATTAGTGGTAATAATTATTTGTCATGGGTGCTTGATGCCAAAATACACCTGGATGCCCATAAAAATATGATCCTTTAGAAAAATAATTATTCTTCTTAAAGCCCGTTATGAATAGATGCACTTGAAGCTCCAAGATTTTAAATCAATATGTTAGAGAAGACATTTTTCTACATTTCGTGTCTTGGATATACTCCTACAGTAGCGATACCAAGAGAAATATTCTGAACCCAACTCATGTCTTCTCGTGGCTGAATGAAATAACGAGTTATTGATGAAAAATCATAAAGCTCAACTAACCAGACAACAACATTACCTGAGGTGAATGTTGTAAATTTTAATAATAGTAGATGGAAAATCATGAATCTCGACCAATTGGAACAACATCATTCATCGTAGTGAATGTTGTGCATTTTAATAATCGTGGTCGTGGTCAAGGCCATTATAGTCGCGGTAGAGGAAAAAATAAGTATTCTTTCGTGGTAATCATCCAAATTTCAAAGAGAACTACATAGAATGATGATTATAAAGGAAAAGCTCCACAAAATAATCATTCAAGAAAAATGAAAAATGTGGTAGCAAGATTTGCCTAGTAGGATAATAATATATTTGACCCATCCAATATGATAAATATTGATGTGGTAAACTTTTTTCGGAATCTCCATAAGAGAAAATTGTCATAATTGATGGCATAAAAAGAGTTTCTTTCCATTTTGAAAATATCCAAGATTAATGTTTTCTTTAAAATCAATCTTTCATGTCATTTTTAGTTAGGATTAAACTTTTAATATTCTAAGTTGTGTTTCTCTTATTGCTATTATTTTGTTTAATGAAGAAGCATGGGTAGTTTTCATATGTTGAGTGACTAAAACATGAGCAATGAAGATATGTGTTTGGCAAATAGTTGTTGCATTAGAAAAGGGAGTAGAGAATAAATATGTAATTTATGTTATGCATTGATCTCCATGCGTTGAAGGTTATGCGTTGGACTAGAAAATATACAATATGCGTTTAAGCATGTATGCGATAACCATACGTTCCTATCACAAGTTTTCTCGATTTTCGTCAAGTATTACGAGAACGCAAGTTTCTCGAAATGATCCGAGGTCGAACACAGGGACTTATAACTCAATACTATTCGTAAAGTAATGCGTTTGAGGCGATGAATAAAAATAAAAAGATAAAAGCTAAAGGATTATGCGCTAATCCTACTCCTAACTAAACAAATTGAGCAATGGAAATTTAATTATGAGAATTGATAGGGATGCAACAGTCGTTAACGCATAATAATGTTCATTATGTTAGGTCGCCTGAGTAATCCCAGCTTGCCATACTAACGCATTGCGCACCTCTCGATGGCTGACCGCATGTTTATATCTCTATAATGCATGGTTGCGTTGAGCATAAGATCGTGCCTATCTCTAGGAATAATGCATACTTCGTTTTCGTGTGTTCCACTACTCACCCTCTCAGACTGTTACTTGCAACTAATCAGCTCATAGACAAGCATTGCAACAGCCCATAGACAAGCGTTGCTACAGCCTCACACCAAGCAAAGAGGATTAACTCACTATACTCGCACAACGCACACCTCTCGGTGGGTTGCTACATGCGTCCTATCTCTAAGCTACACGATTGAGTATCCAATCACCTTTGATAACTAAACGATGACAAAGATAAAGAAGATGAAGAAGATGGCGCTGAAGAAATTAAGATATGCACTAATTACAAAATGTATTAATATCTTAAGCCAAAATGTAATATAATACAGAGACAATAGCAGAAATGGAAGGTTAGATGAAAACAATCTTTTGATTTTCATCCGAAATGCGTCAAGGCTGCTGGTTGCGCCATGGATGGATGGAGACGTCTCTCTCGAGCTCTATCTCCGATGAAAACTCTGATCGTCACTCAGAATGGCTTGTGGAGGTGAAGAATCCTTAAAGAAAATCTCGTTCATGCTCCCATCTGTGATCGCAAGCATCTGCTTTAAGGCAGAAGCTCGGATGCCTTGAAGTGAAGGCCAAGGTGCTATTTATAGAGTTTAAACGCCGACAGTGTTCATGATTGCGTTCTGCCTCACTGCGCGGTATGGGCAATGTCAACATCATCTTATCTTGTTGATGCTCCCAAGGTATGCGTTCGAGCTTATTTCTCCTAAAGCGCCAATGCATTCCATCTACCTTGCGAGCAGTCTTTTATCACGATTATCACTCTGTGGACGCAACATTCCATGCGGCGAACTAATCTTTATGAGAATCAGCTTATGCAGTTAACCTTGTGGTGGTCTGGGACTGATGCATGCGATCAATTCTTGTAATATCTGCAAAATGGACATTTTGACGTGGAATAATGCATGGTATAAGGTTAGTGAGGATTTTTTGTGCTGATTATCCAGGTGACCCTGAACATTTTAGTCGTGAGGGCCTTGTAAAGGGATCAGTAACGTTGTATCCCGTAAGGATCAGATCCTTAGCTCCATACACAAGCATGAAGTCCCTCATTCTCCGAAGATACTTAAGGAACGTTTTGACCGTCGTCCAGTGATCAAATCCTTTATTAATTTCTTAAAAGATAAAGGATCCTCGACCCTATCATTCGTAATGACGTTTTGGCCTTCTGTCAAACCCATGTAGCGATCCAGTGGGTTCATAACCCTCCCACTATGTCGAGACAGTCTCAACTCTCGAGCTGGTTGACTAGATGTCCCGACCACAACAACTCTTATTGATCTGTTGGCCTGTTCAACAACTCTTATTGAACCCTCAACAGTCTCAGTCTCACTAGAGATCTCACGTAAAACAAGCTTACTTCGTGGCTTATGATCCCTCATGTGATCTCTTCCAAGAAGATAGCATTAGTGGAAACAAACACTTTGTTCTCACTTAGATCATAGAAGTATCCTCCTCTTCTTTCCTTGGGGTAGCCTACAAAGAGACAAACCTTCGAACGCGGTTCCAACTTCTTTGGGTTAGTCGCTAACACATGTGCCGGACAGCCCCAAATCCTGATGTGGCGTAAACTACCTTTACGGCATCTCCATAACTCAAAAGGTGTTTTAGAAACACTTTTCGAGGGAACATTGTTTAGGATATAACATGCAGTCTACACTGCATAACCCCAAAACGAGTCTGGAAGATGAGCATAACTCATCATAAACCGAACCATGTCCAATAAGGTCCTGTTTCTCCTTTTAGATACCCCATTCTGCTGAGGTGTACCCGGGGCCGAGAGTTGGGACGCAATCCCATGTTCTATCATATAGTTCTGGAATTGGAGGTCCATATACTCTCCACCACGATCAGATCGTAGTGTTTTTATCTTCTTACCTAACAAGTATTCAACTTCAGCCTTATATTCCTTGAACTTGTCACGGACTTCATACTTACGTTGCATTAGGAAGAGATATCCAAACCTTGAATAATCATCTATGAAAGAGATGAAATATTCATACCCATCTCGAGCTCTAACATTCATTGGACATAGAGGTCTGAATGTACAAGCTTCAAGGCTTCCTTGGCTCTGTAACCTTTTCCAGTAAAAGGTCGTTTGGTCATCTTGCCTTCGAGGCATGATTCATATACCAACAAGGAGTTTTCTTCTAAACTCTTTAGAAGTCTACTTTTCACCAACTTTTCCTCCCACTGAGTATTTTATAACCTAGGGTTTAGTTTACTTAGAAAAACACGGCTAAGGATTTTAATTAATTGACTTTTAAGTTTTCCCAAGAGTAACTTTTACCTTGGATAGTTAAACAATTTTTTATCATCATCCATTAAACTCTTTAACGGAATCTTTGACCAAATCGCTGCATGCTTGTTGAAAATCTATCTAATTCACCTTTCCAGGTAGGTTCCCAGGTAGGGGTGTTATGTTTCCGTCAACTTAAGAACCCTAACCTAGCCAGAACCCGCCTTAGACAAAAGGTCCCTGATAGATAGGTTTACAACAAATTTAATCTTTTATTCAATCAATTTAATCTTATTAAACCGATTTTAAAAGATTAATCTAGGTTACTAAACTCTTTAGAACCACTTGAACTTAGGTCTATCTCAATCCAATTTTAAAACCCTTTTTTTTAAAAAAAAAAAAAAAAAAAAAACTTTAGTTCACCTAGTCTGCAAGCAACTCTGAATTGTTGATTTTAGGTCTAATTTCCTTATAACACTTATAAATGGAAACAACACCACAATAGCGAAGCTAACACATGCACGACATTCATAACGATTTTATAAACAGCCTAAGTGTCCATGCTCAAGTGCATTGTCCATTCATTGCTACTCTTCCTTATATATACACTATATACAAAACGGCAATGAAACAAGCAAGACATCCTTCCATTCACCATTAAACGATAACACTTTATAATAAAAAGGATGCATGATGTAATGCTCAATGCATGCAAAATATAACTCTTATATATTTCATGATGCATGCTCATTGCTATCAAGTAATTTCTTCATGCAAGATTATAACATTTATAATACATGATGTATATGAATAATTGCACACCTAAGGTGGGTTTTTAACTTATATGACAAAAACTTTGGCATATAAGTACCATACATCACATGTAAGAGCAATAAAAGTTGATGAAACGCGGGTAAATTGTTGTAAAACACAAAGAGGAAAGGTAATTATTACAAAGACAAGGAGTCTCAGTTCAAACAGGCGAACCGGGTCTTGAAACCGCTCGCAAAGCATCGCTTCTCCAACCATCCATCGTGTACTTTGTACCCCGCGATCGTCTACACGATAAACACAATTCTTTGCTCTATTGCTTACAAGCGCTCCAGAGAGTTAAGCGATCATTAACATCTACTCTACATCATCTAGAAAAACTAAAACGATCGTTAGCTATTACTACACATCGTGTAACTTTACTAAGCGATGAAGCCTGAAGTACACGATCTCTTAGCGCGCTCCGCATAACGCCCACCGTTTTGCGATCGTCTAAGCGAACTACGATTCCGCAAAGTACCATGCTGCTAAGCGATTTCTTAGCTAGGCACGCTGCGTATCGCATACGGACAATCGCATAGGGTAGTAACTAAACGATGAAGCTTGCTAACTACACGATCGTCTAGCGCGTGCCTTCTACTAAACGATGAGCGTCGCATGCTCCCACTACGATCGCCTACCTCTAAGACCTACGTGATCGCGCAACCAACGCTACACGATATGGTAAACGATTTACCCCATCGCTTAGCATTAGCTAAACGATCAATTAGAAAATACTATACGATCGTTTAGAAAAAAATATCTAAATGATCGCTTAGTTAAATCCCAACGATCATTTACCTAAGGCTACACGACCCGACCAACGCTTGATCTTCTTCTTCGTTGAGAACTGCATCGCCATGCACCAAAGGTTCATCACAAACGCAGGGGCCCTTAAAATTAACACTTTGTAATATTGAAAGCTTTAACAAAAAAAGGCAATCAAACCCGAAATGTTCATCAAAATTCATCCACAAATGCAGAAAACAGTTAACCACAAATACAGAAACCCACCACGACTGAAAAATGCGTTCATTTCAGATCTGTAATTTGGAATATTAGAGAACCTGGCTCTGATACCAATTGGAGGAAATCGGAACACAATGATTTTCATGAGCAGCGGAACAAGACTATTCCAAATTACAATCATGAATGAACAAATCATTTACAGTCGAATACAAAACAAACGGTTATGCAAATCATACAGAGAAATTACAGCATGAATACACTCAAAAGAACAGAGATCAAACTCTACGCATATATGAGAATTCTAAAGAACATGTGCAGTAGCATCTCCACGCTCCATTGCGCGACTCTGATCGAACAATAGCAACCACGAGCGCTCGATCTACACTATCGAAACATAGCACGAACACCGCACGAAACTTCACGCTCGTCCTCAACGATCTCCTCAGTCACGAACTCCTTCGCAACACGAACGGCCTCCACAGCACCACGAACAGCCTCTAGAAAACCTCGACGGTGTTAAGTTGAGTCTGACACCACCAACAAGGCGACCTTGGTATTCTCGGTGTGAGAATCCAGAGGGTGGGCTCTGTTCAGACTTGGTATGAGGCAGACGAAAGGAGGAAACAACGATCGCGTACACAACTGGGCAAGTGGGAGATGGCTGAGACCTATCACATAGGTCGATACCCAATCGTTTATATAAAGCTATGCGATCGTTTAGTCTATCATTTAGCTCGGTCTATCGCGTACAGACTCTACATGATCATTTTCCTTGGTTCTGTCTCTTATACACATCTAGATGTGTATAAGAGACAGGTCGCGTACAGACTCTACATGATCATTTTCCTTGTGTCAGCGATCGTCTAGCAAAACTATGCGATCGTTTAGTAAATACTGCACGATCGTTTAGCTCGCCCAGCCGTTGTTTAATAAATTTGTATTTACTTGATGACCACTGTGAGTTTCTATACGCCGAGAGAAAACTCAAAACCCTTTTCAAATGTTTGTCAAAACTTCTTTTCAAAATAGGAAACCAATTTCTTTTTAAACTCAAGGTTACCATGATCCAATAACCACTCACTACTTTGGTTATTTAAAAAAAAAGAATTAATTATCTAATAATTAATATTATTATAAACATAAATGATAACCAACTTATCATACTATATTTATAACCTATAGTTTTAATATTTCATCTCATGAAACATATAAACCATAGTTATTTTTCTATTCCATGGTACTTAATGTAAATCTCATTTACATCAATCCTCCACTAGATGTATCTCATATGTCAAACTGATTATATCATATATAATCAAAATACCTCTTGTCAATTTGAACATTTCAAATCAACTCCAAAAACTGATTCTCAACAGAATCCAAGCTACCAAGGGGACCTCATGGACTTGTAGCTCCGAAGCTCCAACGGTACGTGAATAACTGACCAAACTCTTTAGTCACGGGATCCACCATACGTTAATTGCCAGACACTCCACTAAAGACCAATAGTTGAACTCTCCTTACTACAGATATATTATGTGTCCATCTTAACCAATCAACAGTGCGACAACCCTTTACATATCGCTCGTAAGTACAATTGGGCTGATAACCGTAATGCCCCTGTAGTTACATCTGTCTCTTAAAGTACTACTGATCCTTCTGAACATAAATCATAGTCCTACTATGACTGAGTCTTCTCTTCCAAAGAGAAGCTGTGGTCACTATGTTCAAGCCCCGGAATCAGCCCTTAAGGGAGAAATCTCTCTACTTATTCCTGCTTCGGGAAATGAGTGAATTCCATATTGTGGATTGAGTTTCCAGCTCCCAACTCCCAGATTAGACAAGTCCTCAAAAAGATAGGCATATTAAGTTGGCAATCTGACCACTCTCACCCATACTAATCAAAGAACCGCCCTCAAAGGCAGGAGTTCCCAAAATACTCAAGATTGAGGTCTTGTCACCTATGGTCGTTTAGGTGAGATGCAAGTCTCTAGTATCAAAAGCATTATATACCGAGTCTAGTCATCTCGTGATCCAGGTCTTATATAAACTCTTTGTATAAGACACCCCCGCTCCACGTCTTCACATGAATGGTCAGGATCAACCATCTGTAGTAGTTTACAACACTTGCAAACCTCTACAAAGCGAGCGGTATCTGTAGTGTCACCAGGATCAGGTATCCCACCTTAATCCTTATACTATAGACCAATTTAGGTTATCATTTAAGTCATGATCCACTTGTATATCACATATACATGCTTAAGTTCACATAAGATAACCAAGGAGCTTTGTTTATTGGATATGAGTTAATGTCATAATTAAATAACACTTATTTTATTCTTTGAACAATGTGTATCTTTAGAAAACAACGAGACTCCGGGAGAATTAGGACATCAATCCCAACAAGTTGGACTCGATTGGGTTCGAGGTGTATCTAATTGTTCGTGTTGTTAGTGTTCTGTTCGTTGCATTCGAGTGTTGCTTTGGACACATTTCAAACTGCTCAAGGGATACTGGAAGAATAGTTCTTCAAAGGTACGCATACTCTATCCCTTGTATCCTCTTATAGCATGCTATAATTCCCGATTATGCATAATCTGTTTGTTTTCGTTTAAGACTGTAATTGTTGTGCTCATTATGAATAGAATTTGGAACAATCCACTTCCGCTGCTCTTGGAGATCTCTATTTAGATTTCCTTCAGTCTCCACATGAACGATTTAAATCAAATCGATTACACTTACAACTTTCATGATATTTACAAAGTGAGTCGTATCCATAGTGTCACCAGGATAATGCTCCCAAATTTATCCATATACTACAAACCATTTAGGTTATTACTTGAACATGATCCACTTGTATGTCTACCACATACTATTCAAGTTACATAAAATAACCTTGGATTTTTCCTTAATGAATAACTGCATATATAAAGATCTGATCCATCAATTACAACCCAAAAGAAAAAAGAAATCTATTCTAAAGATGCTGAAAAGAAAGGAAAAGGAAGAAAACTAGGCCTTTTCTTGTCCTCTATCAAAAGCAACATCCCCCTTTTGAACTAAATTGGAGAAAAACATATATAAAAACCATGTACAACGTTGCACCGCTAGCGGAGTGTTGTAACGCTCTTGTCGACACAACCCTCTAGCATTAGGGTAGTGTTGAGGCACTGGGGCGTGACGCTGCCTTGCAAGCGCGCGATGGAAGTACTCCATCCAAATCCATAGTGTTGCAATGCTTTTGGGTAGCATTGCAACGCTGACCTTATCCATACATTTTGCCTTTCAACGTTGCACGAGAGCACTGAGCAAGAGTTACAACGCTCCAATCAGTGATAGACTCGTAATTTTTGGACCTTGTTTCAATTTTGTGCATCCAACCTCCAAATTAGCTCATTTTTTGCTTGATTTTCTTCTAAATGTTTTTCTTGCCTCCCTAGATGTATTCACTTACAAAATAGGATAATTAACATTAAAAATCCATTCAAAATCCTAAATTAAGCTAGGAATTATAGTTTTCATGTGTAACAAGTTCTGTCGTGTGTTAGATAATCTTTATTTCTTACGTGATCACTGACATTATATGCGCAATCGCCCACTTTTTCTATGTGAATTATAATTTTGTTTTTGTCATATCTTGGTCTATACAACTCCATTTTAGCTAGATGATCATTTGTTTTCATACGATTTTTCGTGTTCTCTTTCCAACCATACTTATAAAAATTGAACAAAATGTTAAAACATCTTTACTTTTAAATTGTTTTACAAAATTTAAACTTAGATAATTTTTTGTATGAGATGTTCTGGTAATATAAGAAACCCAAAAACTAAGGGTGAAGTATTTTATTTAAAACTAAGGGCAAAGTGAGTATTTCATATCTTTAAAATGTCAAAAAAATGTTTTTAAAAGGGAGGTCAACTACGTAGAAGTTTTTTGGGTTTTGGGTTAGTTTGGACAATTTTTCATAAAATAAAGGTGTTCAAAATATCCAATGATATGAAGAACTCGATCAACCCACACACCATGAACTCTTTTCAAAATAGTCAACAACTCAATATGATTTTGTCTACCATTAGAAAGATAAAGCAAAGTAAATATCAAACTAAAAATGAAGAATTAGTTTGTTGTTACTATTGAACCATATAATATGGTTATTACAAGCTCAAAATTTTGTAACTTCACGAAGTTAGACTAACCAAAACTATAAGCCAACATCATTTCTCTAAAAAGACAATCATGAATAATGAAATTAAAGAGTCAAGGATATAGGTTTCTCAAATATTACAAAGACAAAGCAAACAAAAATAGTAGGGAACCAAACAGAAGAATTCAAAAATTATTTTACATGGAAAAAAAAAAAAAAAGAAGAATTAAGCTTATGAAATTCCAATTAAAATTTGGGAATTAATAAGAGCTGGAGAGCTACTTCCATTATGTACAAACTAATGCCCTTTACTCTTGTTTTCTTTTGTCTTTCCTTTTATTATTATTATTATTATTATTATTATTATTATTATTATTTAATTTTTTGGGTTAGTGGAAAGAACACAATAAATTTTTTTAAAAAAGGCAAAATTTGAGGTAGAATTCATGTTTCCAACTCCCAATAATTCCAGATGTTATAAGCATTCTTTGCTTCCACAGGTGCAATTTTCAACTTCTTTGTTAAGCTTCTGAAAAGGAAGGAAAGAAAGAAAAAAAAAATTAATGTTAAATCTCAACAAAGGAATTGAAATTTTCATTCAATATGATAATATAGTTTATTGCTCGTGGTTGGATTACATTTTCAAGTGTTTAATTTAAAAAATATGTCATTTTGAAAGAAAATGAAATGTTTGACAACCGTTCAAAATAGTTTTTCAAATATATTTTGATCTGTTTTTACCAAAAGTGTTTAAATAAAAATGAGTTTTTTGAAAAACACTATTTTCTTAAATCAATCCAAACAGGTCGTAAGTGATCTAATTTGAAAAGAAAAATACTTAACTCCTGCATTTGTGTAATCCACACAAGGGTTTAATTTTAAGTTATTATGCGGTAAAAAATTTTCTTTTTTTTTAAAAAAAATATTTTTTATATATTTTTTTTCCCTAGAATGTATAGAGATGAGTAGAACTAAGTACTACTAATTTGAAAATGAAAATATGGTATTATAATATAGAGAAGAAAATGTTTGTTGTGATTATTAATTCAATACCTATTTTGATTTTAGCTTTCCTTTGTAAAAACATTAGATGTTATCTTTATCAATAGAATTGTAGTTCAATTAATCCAAGAATTATAAATAAATTTAAAGAAACTTAATAATTTCCACCTTAACTCAATTAGTATATTTTAAGATTTTAGTCAACTTATAAAAACATAAAACTTTTTTACATTAGATCAAATTCAAACTAGGATTGAGTCGACCTTTGAGCCTCATGCATGTTGAGGAGATTTATGTAATAATATGTTCTTAAATCACCGTAGAATACACGCAATTTAAATTGGATTAAATTACATGTTTCGGTCTATAAACTTTTATTTATGTGTCTATGAAGTTCTTGAAATTTAAGATGTATGTATTAGATATAAAATCAAATCTTCTGTCTAATATAATATTAATAAGAATTTTATAGTTTCTAAAATTTTAATTTTGTGTAAAAAATGTCATTGAATATTTAAAATGTCAAATATGTTTTCAAGCTTTCAAATTTGTACATAATAAGTCATTGCCATATTCAACATATTTGAAAGAGTTGTTTTCAAATATAAGAAAATGAACAAAAATATTTACAAATATAGACAAATTTTACTGTCTATCTACGATAGACCACGATAAATTATTAAAATCCAAATATCTATTTGAAATAAATTTGAAAATTCAAGGAAGTATTAAACTTGTAATTTAACTTTTAAATTGGGATGACTTAATTAACATTTTGATCCATTATTTAACATTGTTCTTCACATGGGAGCAATAATATTGATTTTAATTAACCAGATTCAAGACATAAATCATTATTTTGAAATAACAAGGAAATGATATATAACAAGAATTTGGATTAAATTTTCAAATTAGAAAAAATTTAATCTTTTATTTATTAATTGGTGTAAAAGTGTTTGAAATACCTGAATTTGATTTTGAAGACCTTTAATATGCTGCACTGCTAAGTCCAACATGTCTGAATAGCTTGTTTGCTGTATTACACAAAATAAATAAATAAAGTATATAAGAGGCAATTAACTAAACATATAATGACAAAATTATGATATTTAGGGAGGGATTCAGAAATATATATATAATTTTAAAAGGAATAATGACAGTATTTTGTTAAGAAAATAAACAAATTATTTACAATAATCTATTAACAAAATGTGTTCCTCTATTGCTTTTATGTATATATATATATATATATATATATATATATAAAAAAAAGTCCTGGTTAAGAACCGATGATATCCAGACACCTAATTAGGGTACAGAGAATCCGAATATGCCTCATAACCTTCCACGGTAGAGAAAGGAATTCAGAGAATAAAATAACTAACAGCAACACGTGCCAAAAGGTGGGCAACAAAATTATACAAACATGGCCATTAGTTTAACACTTTCATAACGTGAACTAACATTTTTTGTCTGATAATTTCATAGAATTAACTCTATTAGTTTGACACTTGCGTAACAAGATCATTATATTGTTTAACCATTAGATAGATTTCGAGTGGATTTAGGGATTTGACAAGTATGGATCATATCAATAGATTGAATATTTATTATATTCTATTAAGTTCTTTTAGGTTAAATGTTCGATCTCACGATTGAGGCAACTATATTGAACTAAAAAAATGGGAAAAGAAAATAAAGATGCTTGAATTACCTTATCCATGTTGGGAACAAGTTCTTGAAGTTTTTTCAATTTTCCGCTGATTCTAGTTCTCCTCTCCTGAGTATAGATTTAAAAAAAAAAATTGTTAAGACCTCGGTGGTAATCATTTGATTTTTTATTTTTTGTCATTGAATTAAGTTTATGAACACTACTTTCATCTATTGATTTCTATGCCTACATTTTAAGAGTGCTTTCAAAATCAAAGCTAAGTCTGTCTCTTATACACATCTAGATGTGTATAAGAGACAGATATTATATTTTAAATTAGAAGATTAATTTTTAAAAATCAAATTCTCTCTAAAACTATTTTTTTCTAAATTTAAATATCATATAATTATTTTAAAAAATTAAAAGAAATCGTCAACAACTTTAAAAACCTATAATTAAAAAGACAATCTTCCCTAAAGTCTATAAAATCTGCTTAAATGCATAACAAATATAACACAAAGAATATTCAATATTTAGTTTTTAAAACACTTTTTTATATAAAATTTTATATTTTTAACAAATTTGTTTTATCAAATATATATAAAGATGTGAAAATAACCCAAAACAGAAAACAATACCAAATGCATTTCTATTTTCTTTATTAAGCAAAGAGAAAACAAAAAATAAGGAACAGAAAACGTTATCAAACATGTCAAAACACAACATATGCAATGCATGTAAAATTTACCCGTTCGGCGATACTCCGAGGATGAGTAGCACATCCACGCTTGGCTCGAATCTTACAAGGAACAGAGTCTTCCGGAATTTGAAGCAGCCTCTCCACAGCTGCCATTTCTAGGGTTGTTTGTGGCAGGCTAAACTGAGAAAGAAATTATGCAAAATAAGGCCAACAACTAGAGATCATATTGATACTACTCATCTGATACAAGAAGCTTTGTTTAACCCGATGGGTTACGATAATACTAAAATTTAAGTATATCAATACTTCAACATACATACGTACTTGAGACTCGAGGCTGGTGAAGAAGTCGGCATCGGAATGGTGCTTAGATCTTTTAGCATGAGGGGCACCAAAGACAATGGAATTATTGGATGTTTCCCAAGAAGAGTCCATAGCAAAGGCAGAGGGGCCAAAGGAATGTGTGGAATTGGTGTTGCTTTGAAGGCCATTGCTACAAGAATTGGCTGCCTCAACAAAACTTTCACTCATTTCTGAGATTTGAGAAAGTGAATTATCTTGCCCATTGAAGCTCATTTGGGATTTTAGTCTTCCTATTCCATTTCCACCACCTCCCATTGTCAATGAAAACCCTCCTGTTTTTACAATAATAATGTAGTTATCAATCTAGATGTAGGACGTTCAAATTATACAGGACTTTCACGTAATAACCACTTTTATCATAAAGTTTTAAGTTTGTTCAATTGCACGTATGACTCTGATGCATGAATGAGGAATAATTTAAAACAATGTATTTGACCTTTAGAAGGTATTTGATAAATGGGTATGAGTTATTGAGTTGGATGGGTATTTATTACCCATGTTTGTTAAGCTCATAAAGAAAACCTACGGGTTATTAAAACTCTTTTTTACCCACTCAAAACTCCCTTTTTTATCCTTTCTTTCTCTCTTCCCTCATGTTTGCCGTTTGGATCCAGATCTTATTCTTTTTTTTTTTATCATCAAACCCTTGGATTCTATTTATTTTTTCCCTCATCTTTGCCGTTTGGATTCAGATCTGATTTTTTTTTTTTTTTACCGTCAAACCTTTAGATTCTATTTTCATTTCTTTCTCTCCTTCCTCATCTTTGCCATTTGGATCCAAATCTAATTTTTTTTTTTTATCGTCAAACCTTTGGATTCTATTTTCATTTCTTTCTCTCTTCCCTCATCTTTACGTGTATATTTGAAAATTAATCAACAATAGCAAAGCATAAAACTAAAAAATAAAAGAATGAAATAAAAAACAAACCGAAAAAAATAGAACTAATCTCATTCACAAAAAACTCAAATCCCCAACTCAACTCAACTCAACTCTACACAATAAACACAGATAATAATTATCAACTCAACTCAACTCTGCAAACAAACACAGACAATTTAACTCCCATATAATTTAACTCTACATATAATAATTACCAACTCAACTCAACTCAACTCTCTATTTTTATCACGCACCAAACACACCCTTAGAGTTTACAAACATGATAACATGACTCAACTGACATAAATGTATGTATTCTCAATCAAGATATTAATGTAAAAATCACTTTTTATCCTAGAGTTTTAAGTTTGTCGAGTCGCACCTTCAACAATGTTGGATGGATGGAGAATTATCATATAAAAATAAATAAATAAATTTGATATTCATTTTTAATGAATTATAAAACTTGTTCTATTTTAGTTGTTGTATTATCAATCAATCTTAAAATTGGTTTCTATTGTTCATTTGTTAACTTTTTTCCAAAAAAATAAAAATTAAAAAAAAAACTCTTAATAAATTTTTATATAAATTTTGAAAATATATTCACATGGTATCTTTTATTGTTAAAATTATTATTATTATACTAAGCTCGATAAAAATTAACTTCAAACTAGTGACAAAAGCTAATTCTAAGATTTATTAAAAACATAAATATTAAATTTTGATATATTGATAGTGCGGAGATTAAAATGGAATAAGATTTAAAGTAAGAAAGATCAAAATGATAGTAATTTTAACATTTTTTTGATACAAAATTAATAGATTTCAAGGAAGTGTTTATTTTTTTCTCATTGTCAGTTTTGATGCAATTTTTCCATGGTTGATTTTGAATTTTGACCGTAAATTAATTTTGTCTAATGCTTGATTTTCAGTTAAGTTAGTATGGTTTTGAAGTTTTTTTAATTATATTTTTAATCGTTGATTTTTGTTAACATTAGTGAATGAAGTAGAAAAAATTAAATAAAAAATAAACATTGCAAATATTTATTTAAGTCAAAAGTTTAATTTGACAAAGTGAAGCCTAAAAGTGAAAATAAATATATTTTTAAATGATCATATATAAAAGGAAAATAAACATCCCTCAAAATCAAGGTGTAGTTTAGTTTAATATTAAATTTATTTATGTAATTGGTAAAAAATGAAAAAAAAAAAAAGAAAAAAAAAAGAAAAGAAAAGAAAAGAAACTGCTGTAAACTGATATTCCCCTATAGGCTATAACTTAATTTCAGTCTCGTTGTCCATAAAATAATAATAATAAATAAAAAAACGATTTTGTTTATAAAATTATTTTTTTAATGGTCTGTTTTTAAAATTTATATTTGCTTTCTCATAAATTTTTAATAGAGAATTGAGCAGACAACAACAAAAGAAATCGTAGTTAAAATATTAATTCTATCAATTGTGAACTTATAACTTTTTATATGTAGTTAGAATTTTTGTTAGAAGTAACATAATAGTGCATTTAATTTGAAAATATTATTTAACAGTAATTTTCCAAAAGAAAATTTTCAACAATTAATCATTTACAGAAATAACAAAAAAAAATACGGATAGATACTGATAAATTTCTGTCAATATCTACTCGTAATAGACTTGGATCAATGATAAACTTCTATCAATTCTTATGACTGATAGATACTGATAAATTTATATCAATTTTTATCAATGATAGACTTCTATCAGTATTTATTAATGATAGACATGTGTAGATTTCTATTAGTATCTATCAGTAATAGACGAAGAACAGAGAAGATGATTAAAATTAACTATTATATATAAATAATTTTTCTTATATTTTCTATTTTTAAAAATCTCATTTTCTAAATCTATTAAAAAAAGAAAAATGAAAAAGAAAAAAGCTTTAGCATTATTGGGTGTTTGTAATCATTAGCTTATTTAATATTAAACATTTTTACTCCTAAAAGAAATGAGACATTTTAAATGATACAATGGCCCACTAGAATATAATCCTGTAGAGCATGTCTGTGTATAAATTTATTTGGTTCGTCAACTTGTGGACCATAATATTTCTAGTGCTACAATAGCACCAAAAAAATTGCTTTTCTCTTTTATTATTTAAAGTATTCCATTAAATGTAAGGCTACAAATTTGATAAAAATTATTCCTCCATTCTTGTCGATGCAAATCTTAAATATCATAGTGATTTTCATAGTTAAACTGTAATGTTATATTTGTTAAAACGAACATAAGTCAATTGATTTAAAGTTTGTAACCATCAACCTCAAAGTGAGATTTAATTTTTTTTCATTTCATATATTTAAAAAATAAAAACGACAACACTATGTTCATAATAACGAAAAGGTTAAACTATTGTTTTTATCTCGTACCTTTGGATTTGTTTAATTTTTGTTTATATACTTTTAAATTTTCAATTTCAATTAATATACTTTCAAGAAATTTTAAATTTAGTCATTTGAATTTAATGATTAAATTTAATTTTATCGAAAGTGATTAAATAATAATAATAATTTCATGTAAGAAATATGTGAGTACTTTCAAAAATCTGTAGTGCAAATATTAGTAGATAAGGAAAAAAAATCTATGATAAATTAAAAGTATGGACTAAATTTAAATTTTATTAAAACTATATAAATTAAAACTAAACGTTTAGAAGTGTTGGACTAAAATAGAATAAACCTCAAAATCTAATAACCAAAATAATAATAATAATAATAATAATATCCAACCATGTTGAAATAATCTAAAAGTCAATGGAAGGCGATTAATTCTGAGCTATGTAATTAGTATTTAAAGATAAGGAAAATTATGAAATTAAAATAAGAAATATAATAAATCCATTCATTCACTGTAGTTTTTAGTGAAATTGAACACAAAAGCTGACTTATTGATTTAAACGAATAAAAACAAAACAACATTGATAGCTACTTTCTGAATAATTGAATCGACAATATTTTTCAAATAAAAACGACAAATCGACAAACCAAATATATTAAAATAGATCAATATCGATTAGGTTCGTCTCAATCTAACTACATCAATTTTAAAAGGTACTTTAATTTCTATATTTTTCATAAATATCTATTTTGATCTTGTATTTTTAACTCTAGTTCATTTTAAAATTTGTACTTTTAAAATGATCATTTTAATTTTTATATTTTTAAAAATGATCATTTTGATTTAATCAATGTTATCGAATATATAGATCAAAATAAATCAATATTAAAAGTACAATAACAAAAATAAACTAACAGACAAAAAAATGATTCAATGTAGCATCCATAATGAATAATTTCCCTATTAAAGAAAGTATAATGGATCCCATTTCCACTATTATTAAAGATGCTCGAAAACAACGGCACTTCTTTAACCAAATTTGCCCACCGAAACTACATGTCGGCTTTCACCCATCCAAAGATCGGAAAATAATATATATAGATATAGATATATTAAAATAAAAAATCAAATCGACATCATCATGCAATTGCACTAGCACGTGACTTATGACCTGGATTTGAAGAAAATCCAATACTTTTTAATTTAAAATTACATGGAAAAATAATTATATCTCAAGGTAAATTACCAATTTGGTTTTTAAAATTAGTTTATGGATTTTAAAAAATCTAGTAAAAATGTTTAATAACAGGTAGATTATATAAAAATAATCGAAATACATGCAAGTTGTCCAAATACTCACAGATATTAAAAATTAAATTTTGGTGTAGATATAAAATAATGTCTAATAGATTTTTTAAATTTGCATTTAAGTTTTTTTAATCTTAAAATGTTTAAGTTGTAATGTTTTTTTTTTTTTTTTAAAGAAAAAGTTTAAATTTAAGGAGTTATTAAACATAATTTTAAATGAAATTTTGATAATGATCCAATATAATTGAGATTGAATCGTTGGCGTACTTAATTGAAAAAACAAAAACAAAATTCCGATGCGGTATTAGAGTTTAGGACAATGGAGGATAATTTGGTAATTTTGAAAAGTCGAGGGGTATATTTTGGTAAACTTGAGCATATAGTCAACGGCCGTCAGCGTTTTTGAGAAGAAACGCGGTGAAAACCACGCGCCGGTGAAACCAAATACAAAATTAGAGAAAGAGAGAGAGTACCGTTTGGTTCGGCGACGGAGAGATGGCCGAGAAATCCAGCCGGCGAGCTTCTCTGGCGAACCAACGGCGAAGAGGAAGAGGATTGACCACCATTACTATTGAAATTTCTACCCGTCGAGAAATCCCCTAACGCCAAATCGTTGAATCCGTACGACCTATTCAAGGCGGCGGCGGCGGCGGCGGCGGCGGTAGTAGACGACGACGATTTCAGATCGTTGGAAGTAGACGACGACTGAACAACCTTCCTTGAGGACTCCACGACGGAGGAATCAACAGAGGAGAAGTAGTGGCCGCCGAACGATGGTGGCCCACGGAGCGTGGCGGCGGAGTCCGGTTGCCGACTCCCAATCACGGAATCGACCGCCGTGGTCAGGAGAGATCCAGGCGCGGAACCGTACCGAGTAAGACCACCACCACCACCACTACCACCGCCGCCGAGACCGGCGCCGGCGTGGGCGGAGGGCATGGATTTCTGAGAAGAAGAAGAGGAAGAAGTTGATTGGTACATATGGGGGATTTGGATTTGGATTTGGATTTGGATCTGTGTGTTTTGGGTTTGAACAAAAATTGAAATGAAAAGAGATAGAGAGATTTTTTAAAAAAAATGATAAATGAAAACACCAATAACATAACAAAGTACTTTATTTATATAGGTATAAAATAAATGGAATTCAATAAATATTTTATTAAAATTTTGATGCTTTTGCTTCTCAAGGCAATGCCTAAGGGCTTTGATAACATTACTTGACCTTCATTTTACCCCTCACCACTCTTCTCTCTCTCCCTCTCTCCCTCTCTCCCTAATTTTCCTTTCCTACTAATGTTCTTTCATCTCTTTTATGTTCTTATCAATTTTTTTTTATATTCAATCTCAAATTAATTAATAATAAATTTTTAATGAGTATTAATTTTTTAAATCTTTTATTGTTATATTTTTGTTTTTCTCACCGGAGTAAGAAAATTCTGATTAGTTTACCTTTTAAATTTTATTGGTTTAATAGTAGGTGCGTTACACGTGTTATGTAAAGTTTTAAAAAAGAATTTAGCTATAAAAAATTCGTGATAATTATTTCTTGTTTTTTTTTCTAAAAAAATTATTGGATGATTTAAATCAAAATGTTTTTCTGTTTTTTTAACTTATTTTGGATTGAATGGTTTGATTATTCTCTTAATTTTATACTTTAATTTAGATCAAAGTATATTTTTTATTTCGTGATAATCTTTCTATATTAATTTTTTAATTGATTTGGATGATATATTATCTTTTATTTTCAAACTTTAATTTAAACTAAAATATTATCTTTTTGTTTCTATTTGATTATCCTCTTAATTTTAAATTTTAAATTTTAAATTTAAATAAAATATTATGCAGGCATAAGCCATAAAAACTTAGTCTCTCTTGTTTTGCAATGAACTTCTTAAATAGTTTTTAAGAAATTTGACTAAAAATCAACTCTTTTACTCAAGAAAGATGAAAATTATAATAAGAAATCAAGAAGAAATATATTTAAAATTCATAAATAAAAAACCAAAGAATTATCAAATAGAAACTTTAAAATTTTATTTTTGTTTTTAGAATTTGGTTAAAAATCTAAACTAAATAATTTAGGAGGGGTTTGAAGAAAGAAAAGGGGAAAAAAAAAGATAAAAAGAGGATGGACTAAGGACTTTGATTCGTTTTCTTTTCTCCATTTCTAATTCCCACTTGACAAAAAGAAACTATTAATTTATGCAAATTGCTAAAATATATATTTATGGTCTATAAATTTTGAAGTATAAACTAATTCATGCAAGGATTTTTAAAAAAAAATATTTAATAAAATAATAGTTTTAATGGTCCAAAAAATTTCGAAAATTCATTTTTTTAAAAACTTCGAATTTCATATTAAAGCTTCTAAAATTTGAAAAACTATTTAACTTGGTCCCCCGCTACTATTTTCTCTAAAAACGATAAAATAAAAATGAATTAACAACATGACAATGTTGACCCTATCAATAAAGTCAATTGGAAAAAAAAAAAAAGGAAAAAAAGAGAGAGAGAGAGAGAAATTTCTGTTCATATATATAAAAACTTGCACGGTGATTTTTATTATTTATTTATTCATTACTAAAAATGAAATGAAAAATTTTAATTTAAAGAATACCTAAAAGTGAAGATAGGTGGCTACGGATTCTTCATTTGGAAGACATAATATATATATATTTTTTGGGGGGGTGGGGGAAAGGTTCAACTTTTATGCAACTTGGCAAAGTTAATTTAAATTAACCTAAACTTTTAATTTTATTAGATAAAAAATTGAATCGTATTTAGATTAAAATGAATCAAAATTAAAAATATGTTATTTAAATAATTAATATTTTTTTTTAGTGTAAACAGTTATTGGGATAGAACAACGAACCTCTGACCTCTAGAATGAAAGGTCATATTAATTACCATTGAGCCAAACTAATTTAAGTTACAATAATTAGTGATTTAATCTTAAAATATACTTACGAAAAGTTGTAAGGGTGAGATTTGATTTCACGTGTTTATTTGGTATTTGAAATTTCAAAAGAAAAAGGTATAAAATAAAGAATGCCCAATTGATTAGTTACAATGAACTTCAATCCCTAATTAACATAATCGCACAAAATTGACCATTTAATAAATCAACCCCCTCCCCCCATTTTGACCCAAAAACCCAATTTTATTGTCGTATTTTTTTTTTGTATTATCATCCATTTTAGGGTATGTTTGGAATAGATTTTCAAATGTTTAATTTAAAAAGTAGTCATTTTGGATAGGGTGCTTGACAACCATTCAAAACAACTTTTCAAATGTATTTTAATCCGTTATTATCAAAGTGTTTAAATAAAATGAGTTTTTTGAAAAACACATTTTTTAGTCAATCCAAACTGACCCTTAATCTTATATGATCACGAATTTCATTATGTAGTTTTATTTTGAAAAGTTATCGTTGTCAGACAAGATTAATTTTTTTCCAATTTCAACACATTTTAATTCTTGTCAATTTTTTTTAATAAAAAAGGTCAGTTTTCAAAACCTATGATTTTGTCTACTTTTCAATTTTTTTCTTATCATTTAAAAATATTTAATAGAAAAGAAAACATATAAAAAGAAGTAGTGTTTAGAAGCATATCTAAATACAAAATGATTAGCCACCATAGAGTCTTAGTAATAGGCTTCTATTTTGTAGTCTATCAAAGTGACGCAATGTGAGAGTAAAATTCGAATTTTTGACCTATGGATTAAGAACATACTTAATAATTGGTTAGGTTACGTTCATGTTGGCCTTCAAACAAAAACTTTTAACAAAATGTAAATTGCAATGTATGTAAGGTTCAATCATGGTATTAAATTTTCATCGACATGTCAATATTTTTACATTTTCATAGGTTCAATATCGACATGAACGGTGAATTAGCATTTCTGTTATATCATAAAAAAAATCCATGAAACATAAAAGAAAAAAACAAAATGTATTAATAGATAAATATAATATAAAAAATAAACATATTAACTCATTTAAAAAGTATACCACTTTTATTTTTAAATTTACTCTTTTTATAATTTTTTTAAAGAATACATATATATTTGATATGAACATGTTATCAATATTTATATCGACATCTTCGTAAAATTGACATCTTAATATTTCAGAAATTGAAAGTAGAAGTTTATAATGGAAATTATCATAATTTCCCCCTAACAATTTAGAATCTTCCTTGGTTCTTAACTCTAATAAAAAAAATCATAACTTCCAAAAATAAAAATCTAAACTAGAATCATAAATAATTTTTAAAATAAAAATAAAAATAAAAATATTTGTTTATTTATTTATTTATTTTATTTTCTAAAAAGTGTTGTCTTACATGGCGTGCGGTGAGTGGGACCAGAACAAAGCAGCCAACTTGTTGTGTTTTTGTTAAAAAAAAAATATATATATTTAATTAACCCATATCCCTATACAAAGACATAGGACACTGTCCGTACAGTTTTGCAATTCTATGTCATTTCTTTCCCCAAAATACCCTTCTTCGTAATTTATCTCTTTTATTATTATTTTTCTATGGAGAATCTTATGAAGATTCTCAAAATATTGACAAGTAATTCAAAAATAAATTATTTCATAAAATAATGGAGATTAAAAATATCAATTTCTTTTTAGGAAAAAAAAAAAAGAAGACAAATGGACCATACTTGACCTAATCTAAGCCTATGCTCCAAATATAGGTATTAAAAACCTAGTTAATCCAACCTTATACTCCAAATACAAATCATGTGGCCTTTTATTATGGCATATAAATGATCAATCAAATAAAATTTATATTGGACAGATCAATACTATCTATACTACTAAATAGTATAAGTGACAAGACATGTCATTCTGCATGGACAAAAAGATTAATTTCTTAAAGTTAATTATTTAGTTAAATTGATAAATGGGAGGTTTTATGTGGTTTGAGATTTGAATATGCATGAAAATAAAGTACAAGGAAAGTAAAGGATGGATATGCGATCAAACAAAATGTTCTAGCTTAGAGGAACGAAACCACACAATGTAATTTTGATTATCGAATTATCAAAGTACGATTATAACTTCTTACCTAAGCCTAGTTCAATTGATTGGAAAAGCTAACCAATAGTCCAAAATACCAAATTAGCCAAATTTAATTAGATGAGAAACATCCTAATCAATCTAACTAACCACATTACGCTTTTAGGGATTATGCTAGGATAAATTTTTAATAGGAAAAGCCTTAATTAGAAATCTAATACGGTTTTTCCTAAGTTGATAGAACAATCTTTTTGTTGTCGGCCACAAATTACAAGCCTATCTAACCTATTACTTATTGGAGATTAACATACAATTATATGTCACATATTATATCTTAATCTAAAGTACCGAATTGCACAATCAAGCATTGATCGTCAATCAATAACAAGAAAATATAATTCATAATCAATAAATCAAGAGTAAAATCCATAGAAAAGAACTCTCAATCAAATTATCAAAATACTCCAAAAAATACAATGGATTCCTCCAAAATCCCTTAAACTAGAAAACCATAGATCTTACCTTCCCATGGTGGCGGAAAAGATAGCACCCAACCTTATTTTTGCTTGATTGCAGAAAGAAGATAAAAGAAAACATAAAAACTAATGTTGTACATGGATGGAGGACGAAAATACAGAAAACAAGTAGCCATTTGCTCAAAACGACCACCCGAATCAAAAGATATGACCTAAAAACCAAAGTGTTGTTTTCTATAACCACGCAAAGTGCCGCAGCGCTGTACCATTTTTCAGCTTTATGTGAAGAGTGTCGTGCCCCAATGTTGTAGGGCGCCAAAACCCTCTCACCTAGAATACCATTTTTAATTTCTAATTGTTCCAAATTAACTTCGAACGACCTGTAACGATCTAGAATACTTATATTACTCGAGATCCTACAAATATAAATATTTAAGCAAATTAAATATCACAAATGGACAAAATTAGAGACACTAAGATAACACATTTTCGATGCTATTAGCAAACTTAATCATTTTATGATTTTCTGATTCTAGAAAACAAACCCCTTGTACTTTCTGTTGCTCAATTATTTGTTATTGCTTGCTTGCAAGGCTCCCTTCTTTTAATCGGCATCCTTTCTGATTTTGACCTAACGTCTAACCAGCCTCTAAAATCTGTTACTAAATTTAGTAACCATCTCTAAATTATAAATATTTTATATATATAAAAACTAAAGACTCTTGAACATCATAATTGCTACAATCAAATGAGAGTTAAAGTTTACGAGTGGTTTTTGTATTTTGTTTCTTTTTCTTTTGCTTAATATACCTAATATATATTTTAAATACAACATGGGAATATAGAAACTCCAACCTACATTTTTGCTAGTTTATTTAGTTTCTATACTTTCGATTTTAGTTCATTAATTTGGATCAAAATAAATATTTAAAAATTATTATGATAAAAAAGAACTAAACTTAGAAGTATTTAGTATAAACTCCAAAGTGTTTAATGCAAACTTCAAAGTAATATTTAAATGAGGATATATTCGTAAAAATTAATTAATAAAATACATCATGGATATTAAAAAAAATCGTTATTTTACATTATTTTTAGAAGTTTTTACACGAAAAATTCTTTGTACACCATATATTTCATAAATGTCATAGATTTTAAATTATTTTGTTACGAGCTTTTAGTTTTCATTTTGGACCAATTTAACCTTTTCACCATTATTTCAAAAATTTTGAAATATTTAATTCTTTTCTCATCAATATCACTTTCAAAATTTGTCTTTTTTGTTATTTATTATTTTTGGTTGATATTCATTTAATATATAATATTTAAATTAACGTTTCCTTCATTTTAAGAGATTCCATTTATTTTCTTTCATATTCTTACCTAAAAATTAACCACATCTCCATTGTGATCTCAAGTTTATGTTGAATATACTTGTAATATACTGAAAAACGTAAATATATATACGGAAGGAAATCAGACATGAGGATTTCCATGAGTAGCAAAATGATCGTTCCAAATTTCATTCAAAATTTGAACATACATAATTACAATCAAGAAACGAAAACTTACAAGTCATGCATAATACGAAATTATAGCATGCTTACATAAGAGATCAAGGGAAAGATTATACATACCTTTGAAGACTCATGCTTCAAACTCCTACATACCTTTGAAGACTCATGCTTCAAACTCCCTTGATCAAGAACGCTCGTTCAATCTCCAAAACTGCAACACATGAACGCTCGAAACTACGACTGCAACACTGCACAATCAACCAATAAACTCGAACACACCGATCTCCAAGATCATGAACCCAACAAACGGCCTTTAAAACCTCGACTCAGTCGAGTTGAGTAAGACACCACCACAATGGCTACCTTGGTATTCTCGGTGTGAGAATCCAGAAGTGTGGACTCTATGTGGACTTGGTTAGAGGAAGAGACTAGAGGAATAACAATCGTGTAAACGATTGAGGAAGTGGTGATGACAAAAGTCTATCGTATAAACAATTGCCCAATCGTTTAGAAAAAGGCAAACTATCGTATAGCAAAAGCCTCGCGATCATTTAGAAGAAGACCGGCTGAGTGAACTATCGTGTAGTGTCACTTCACGATCGTTTAGTATCTTTTCAGTTATCATTGAGTGAAAACAATTCTCACTTGACAGCAAATCGTGAGTACTTCCCAAGAATAGCAACTCTTGCAAATATCAAATCTACTAAATTTAGGAAAACATTTTTCCTTTTATCTCTGGTTACCATGCAATCACCAATAATCTCCCATTCAATTGGTTATTAGCGAAAAAGAGATAATTATCCAATAATTAATATTATTATAAATATATATGATAACCAACTTACCATATTATATTTATAACCTATAGTTTTAATATTTCATCTCATGAAACATATAAACCATAACTCTTTTTCGATTTTATGGTACTTAATGTAAATCTCATTTACATGAATCCTCCACTTGATGAATCTCATACATCACATAGATCATATCATATATAATAAAATTTTCTCTTGTCAATTTGAACATTTCAAATCAACACCAAGAATTGATTCTCAACTTGAATCCATTGAGCTACCAAGAGGACCTTATAGACCTGTAGCTTGAAGCTCCAAGTCACGAGATCCACCATCCGTTAACTTCCAGACACTCTACTAAAGATCGAAAACTGCACTCTCTTTACTACAGATATATTTTATGTCCATATCAACTAATCAATAATGCGATAACCCTTCATAAATCGCTCGTAAGTACAACTGGACCAATAACCGTTATTCCCTTGTAGTTACATCTAACTCTTTAAGTACCACTGATCCCTCTAATGAACATAAGTCATAGTCCTACTATGATTAAGTCCTCTCTTCCAAAGAGAAGCTATGATCACTATGTTCAAGACCCGGAATCAACCCTTAAGTGAGCAATCTATCTACTTACCCCTACTTCGGGGAAGGAGTAAATTCCATTTTGTGTAACTAAGTTCCCAACTCCCAAATCAGACAAATCCCAAAAAGGTAGGCATATTGAGTTGACAATCTTGTCACTCTCACCCATACTAATCAAAGGATTGCCCTCAAAGGTAGAAGTTCCCAATACACTCAGGATTAAGGTCATGTCACTTATGGTCGTTTAGGTGAGATGTAAGTCTCAAGTATCAACGACATTATATAAAGAGAGTAGTCATCTCGTGGTCCGATCTTATACAAACTCTTTGTATAGGACACTCTCGCTTGCATGTCTCCACATGAATGGTTAGGATCTACCATCTGTAGTGGTTCACAATACTTGCAAACTTCTACAAAGTAAGTCGTATCCGTAGTGCCACAAGGATCAGGGATCCCTCTTTAATCCTTATATTACAGACCTTTTTAGGTTATTACTTAAGGCATGATCCACTTGTATATCTCATATACATACTTAAGTTTACATAATATAACCATAAAGTTTTGTTTATTGGATATGAGTAAATGCTAAATAAAATAACTCTTATTTTATTCATAACAATATGCACAATTTACAAACTACGAGACTCTAGGAGAATTAGTATACCAATCCCAATATATACATCACATATATCATAATTTATTTCTTGGTGTGGTTACAAATATAATGAAAAATGCAAATTTATCTCGCATATATTGTTCGGTATATAAGACGATACATTATATAAATTATCATATTCATGTACTTATCAAATATACCCTAGTTTATTTCTAGAAAATTCAAATATGTATGGAATAAATTGTGTTGTAAATATCAAATACACCTCGTTATCTCCTTCAAAGCTTCTTATTGATTCTTGCTTTCTTTTATGAGGGGAACAGTTTTTAGATTTTTGGAGAAACTTCCCCTACTTGTGTAAATTTTAAAAAGAAGACTAGTTTATAAAGTTTATAATCATGAGAAACTTCATTTACATACTTCTTTTGGTATTAATATTATGATAAATACTTTTTTATAAAATCGAATAATAAGAAGAGTCGAAAAAGTAAATATGACCATACTTTTTGTTTAAAGTAAAATTTAGACAATTGTGTAATTAGATCTAGGGAAATTATTTCAAATGGTAAAATTGTTGAAAATATTTACAAGATAGAGCAAAATTTTAGAACTATCAATGATAAACGTTGATAGAAACTGATTGACTTTTATCAATATCACTGATAGACATTGATGAAGTCTATCGTCGTCTATCATTGATAGTTCTAAAATTTTGCTATATTTTATAAATATTTTGATTTATTTTTATATATTTGAAAATAGCCCTTACATCTACTTATTTAGGCTTTTATGAAAAATGGCTCATTTTTAGCTATTCAAATATCAAGAATGCCTAACTGACATGGTGGATTATCATATGTTGAACCAAATAATCAAGATGTCCATTTTTGCTTTAATAACTTTTTTATTTTAAAAATTGGTGCTTGTATTTACTACTACTTTTATTATTAAATATCACTATTATGTCCTAAATGAACTTGTTAAATATCACAGGTAGACATGTCCATAAGACGAGGTAGAGATAATTTCTTCATCTTGTTCAGCCCTCCATTTCTTTTTCTATCCCTACAAATTTTTTCGTTTAATTTTGTTGGGAATGGAGTAGGAAGTCGAGGTTAGGTTCTCAGTGGGGATTATTCCCCTTTTTATTTTCTTTAAAAAGAATTGAAGAATATTTTTTTCTTTTTAAAGAAATTTTTTATAAAATTTTTAAACCTCTTCTATAAATTAAAATAAAATAAAAATTTATATTAAGTAATTTAGGCCCAATGTTTTGGTTCCCATTTAAGATTATATTTTTTTATATGTTCAGATCCATCGAGTTGAACTATGTATTAGGCAAACAATCTAGACTTTAGAAGTTGGAGTTGAGATCTTAAGATGGTTTTGGATCAAACTACTATTGGGTAATGGGCGTCGTTAATTTTTTGGGTAAGGGGTCACAATTAGTCTCATGTTCTATCTTATTTAATTTTGCATTAAGGTTACAACTATTAGTTATGATAATTTTTAACTTGTTTAATTTGTACTGTTATATTTATATCATAGGAGAAAGAAGTTATTAGTGCATCAACCACACATGAGGAAGGGAAGAAGTTGAAGGTGAAGGAGATGGAAGCTATTAGTGTACAACCGATATTGAAAGTGAATTGTATTATGAGGTAAATTTACTATTAATTACTTATAAAATTATAACTTGGTGGTTTTAGGAGAAAGTTTCAGAGAATGCGGGAAAGGATGGGGAAGTGATTGCTATTAGTATACCACCGACCTTGAAGGTGAATTGTATAAGTCTCATGTTCTTCTATCTTATTTAGGAATGAACATGTGATCGAGTTTTGTAGCATGCAAAAAGTGAAGACTTTATCAATGGTAGCTTATATCGTGTAAATAAATGTTATTTGTTTATGATATATTATCATTTTATTAATTAGTAGTAAGTTAATGTGTTCGATCTATTATTGTAGGTACCTACACTCGTTCATTGTTGATTCAAATAAAGGGTCGAAGTATATTTTTGTAGAGCTCAGAACCTTTGTAGTAGATTAATGACTTTTGAACATGGTCATTTACTATAACTTTATGTTCCATAATAATTAGTTGTGTATTTTATTTAATGATCATTCTGAATATTATACTATACTCTTTGATGAATGTGGGGCAATGACCATTTTCAGTCTAAAAAAATTTGCAAAAGACTCGAAAAACCACATTCTGGAAAACGGTAAAGGTAAGTATAAGAGCATTGAAAAAATTAATTGAATGATGTTTAATTAATGCATCTGTATGATATGTGTATTAATTATTGACTTTGTATTGTAGTATCTTTTACAAGTGGGAACTGTCAAATATGGGTACTACGTTATGAGATATATGCGAGAAATCATGACTAAAGAGAAGAGTATTATCACAATTGCGGTATGTCTTTAAACTACTAATATATATTGTAACATTATAGATAGTGTAAATAGTAAATAAATATATATATTTCACTTTCTATGTTTTATAGATTGATACGAGGAGCTCGTACTCGCAACTTGAATTGGATGAAGTACGCATGGAATGGACTAAATATTTAGGTCGTTATATCTGATGGATTTCCTATAAATTTTGTGTATGTGGCTACATGGGAATGCCTAAAACTTTTTTTTTTGTGTGAATGTTTTGTTCAACCATTATAGGTTATATACTTCAAAGACATGTGTGGTGGATGATAGAATTTTAGTCTTATGATTTTTGGAATACATAGCACATATAGATCGGTCTTACAATTTTGGAATTATCATATATTGGGGTGGGTTGATAGAGTATATACTGTTGTACGATTGGTCTTATAAATTTTGGAATTATTCATGTAGGCATGAGTAATAGAAGAATGAAATTGTTTATTTTAATATTATGAATTGTTACGTTGGATATATTGGACTGATATATAGACCTGAAATATGTGCAACTGTTTATTTTAGTTGATGAAATTTCTTATCGGAACAAATGTAATGTAGGAAATGAGAAATCGAAATTAAATTCGAATGTTTAATTTGGAAAAAAAAAATATAGATGACATTAGAAATGCGTCAAGAATTAGATTACTTGACCATTATTTCGTGTCAAGATAAAAAGATATTTGATAAATAAAAAATGTCAAGAGTAATCACAATAATAAGTGTCAAGAATTAATACACTTGACATGTCATTAGTGTCAAGTGTATTATATTTCTTGATATAGAAATTATGTTAAGAATTGTTTCTCTTGACGTTTTTACAATATCAAGTTATGACATTATACTTGACAGTCGAATAGACGACGCTTTTATGAGCATCAAGTATACCCTCTACTTAACATTGGAAAAACGTCAAGTAATCTAATTTCTGTAGTAGTGATTATTTGTTTGTCTATTAACATCAGGAATGTCGTGGGGGGTGGGTAGAGTTTGGTTATACTCGTCTTGCTATTGAACTTGGAGTTTTTGTGTTTATGGATGTTTATGAAGTTTGAATGTTGTGGGGGTAGGTAGAGTTTGGTTATAATCGTTTTGGAGTTGAACTTGTAGGGTGGATCATTCTGCGGTTTAGAAATATTGTGAACCTATGTTTTTTTTTTCCTTTTTTATTGGTTTTCGCTGTGTTCTGAGGTTAAAGACGAGTAGAAAGAGAGAATGTGAGTGAGATAAGTGATAGCGAAATTGGCGAGAGCGACATGAGAGAGAGCGATATTAGAGAGAGCAAGACTCGCGAGAGCGATACCAGAGAGAGCGAGACTAGGGAGACAATGTCTAGAGAAAATCTCTCTTAAAAAAGGAGCGAGACCGAGAGAGAGCGAAAGGGAGAGAGAGCAAGAGAGAGAGAGCGAGATAGGCTAGAAAATTATGACCTAATACATTATCATAAAATAATTTCATGTCCACATTCGATCAAAATTTTGATGCTTTTTGTTGGAATGCTTTTTTCTCCCTTACTTTATGTTTTTCTCTCTCGCGCTCCCTCTCTCTTTTTCACTCTTTCCAGTATTGCTCTCTCTAGTATCGCTCTCCCCGATTTTTCTCTCACTTATCTCACTCACATTCTCTTTTTCTACTTGTCTTCAACCTCATAACACATCGAAAACCAAAAAAACAAAACAAAAAAAATCATAGATTCACAATATTTCTAAACCCTAGAATAACCCACCCAATCCCCATACCGATCAGTTTAAGACACAATCGACACATATTTAATTCACTTACCGATCAGATTTGATTTGTCGACGGCAGTGGAAGAGTTTTAGTTTTGTTTTGGTTTTTAGTAAAAGGGTAAGAAGACAAAGAGGTGAGGGCATTTATGTAATCTGGTATGACGATGATGTCAACAGATGGTTAATTTACATTATTTTTAAAAAATAGATCATTTGACATTTTGGACCAAAAAAATTGGCCATCCGTAAAAATTTCCCATGAAGTTTGTGTGTTTGATGATGTTTATGAAGTTTGACTGTTGTGGGGGTGGGTAGAGTTCGTTTATAATCGTTTATGGATGTTTATGAAATTTGAATGTGTTGTGAGGGGTGGGTCAAGTTTGGTTTAGATTGTTTTGGGGGGAAAGTTTGAGTTTTTTGTGTATACGTTCTTGTTTATGAAGTTTGAATATGTTTTGGGGGGGTGGGTTGAGTTTTGTGATACTTGTTTTGAAATTGAACTTGGAGTTTTCTATTTGTTTCTGGAAGTTTATGACATTTGAATGTTTTTGTTTTGTTGTAGGATATTGTTCGGAGATAAGGTTGGACGATTGTTGAAGATGTTGTGTTCCAGACATTGTTTTCTTTTCTGTATTTCTGAATACATATTTTTTTACATTGTTTTCATCTTATTTCTTTCACGTATTTCTGAAGACAATTTTTTTTTTTTATAAACTATCTTGTAACTTTTCTTTTATTTGTTATAGTATGGATTTCATTTTATTTGTTTTATTTACTATGTGAATTTGTTCGAGTTTGTTAATGATGCTTTACAGGTTATTCAGATCAAACTAAACAAAAAAATTACACATTACAAATTAAATAATTTTAAAAGTCAATATTCAACCATTGAAGGAATGCCCTACGCAAAGAAGGTACCGTCGAAAGTTAGTGGAATTCCCAACGAGTGGAAGAGTCCGTCGGGAGTTATGGAACTCCCCACGAACTAGTTGGCTGTCGAGAGTTAGTGGAACTCCAGGTGAATAGAAGAGACTGCCGGGAGTTAGTAGAACTCAGGATTTCTCCTGACCAAACTCCCGACGATAAGTATGTCGTCGGGAGAGGATCTCCAGACACATTTTCTACCATTTCCCAATGGTTTCATGCGTTAGGAAAAGCGTGATTTCTTGTAGTGACATGACTTTGCTTTTATGATATAATGAAAATGTCGATTCATCCTATATGTCGATGTTGAATCGATAAAAATGTGTAAACATCACTAAAATGTTGATATGTCGATGAAAATTTAATATCATGAATATATCTTAGATTTAAAGATGAGTACGAGTTGACAAATTTATAATTTTTTTTTTTATATATTTTAGATGAGAAAATTTAATCGCTGATCTCGAAGTTAATAGTATAAATACTATATGAATAAAACTATATTCACATTGGCTAACATTGTAATGTTGCCTTTTAATTTAACCCATGAAAAGTTTATATTGGATTTTTTTTAGAAGAATTAGATTGGAGTTTTAATGGAGTAAAATGTTAAATCCAGTCATAAATTGATTTTTTCATATATTTGGACCAAAATTTGAAAACTAGATAGAAAGATAACTTTCAAACGCTATTATTTTTTTTTTCTATAATTTGTTCAAAATAGAATAAATTCCAACGTAAAAAACCAAAATGCTATTATAACTAAAATTCGATATTTCTTCGTATTATCAAATTTTTCTTTTTCAAGGTCTTATTATTAAATAATTAAGATTGAAATATTAATTGAAAATATAAAATGAATTCTAATAAATTATGAACATAGCCTTCCTCTCTTTGGGTTCCTCGAAGGCCTGCGTCAGTCTCTGACTATTTCATTTCCACATTAATATATATATATATATATATATTTAAGTACAATATTTGTTTGGAGAAGATTGTTTTTTAAATTCTGATAAACTAATAAAATTTAAAACGTGATGGAATATACTTGATCAATTATCATTAACCTGTCGTGTTAAAAATATAATAATAATAAATAAATATAATTAACCTGTCGCTATTGGAATAAACTATAAAGATTAAAAAATATATATTTGTAAAAAGAAAATTAAAAAACTTATATATTTGTAAAAAAAAAAAAAAAAAAGTAAATTTAATAACATTATCCAATTTGGTACATTGAACTGTTATTTCCCCCCTTTGGCGTAAAAACACATTGTGTAATTATCTTTGAAAATTTTGTTATTTTCCCCCTCTGGGGTAAAAAATTGGGTAATTATGTTTGAAAAATTTTGGTTTCTCCCTTAGCTTAAAAAATTGGGTAATTATCTTTGAAAAATTTTGGTTTTTCCCTTAGCTTAAAAAATTTGGTAATTATCTTTGAAAAATTTTGGTTTCTCCATCACCTTCCAAATTTATAACTATCTTTTTAGAATCTATTTTGGATACATTTTTAATTTTTTTAAAACTAAATTGCTAACCAACTTAAAAGTAGAGATGTCTACAGGGTGTTCGAGGTTGGAGATGGCTTCTCCGTCCTTGACTATGCTTACCTATTTTATTTTCTATCTCACAAAATTTTCTAAAGGGAAAGAGAGAGAGATTCCACGGAGAATTTGCAAAGATAAGGTTTTGTATAGAGAATTTCTTTCCGTTTGGATTTTTTTTAGAAAAAAAACTAATTTGCTTAAATCACTATTAGAAAAACCATTATTAAAATGGTTAATTTCGAATTCATAAGAAAGATTAATTAACATGTTTAACTTTTTAAAAAAATTGACATGTTTAATTTTCATAATTTCCAAAATCTAAATAGTATAACAATATATTACAATCTCAATTTAATACAGTAAATAAATAAATAGGATATATATAATTAAATTATACTCACGTATAAAGTTGTGCTTAACAAAGAAGCTCACATATAAAATTTTATATAAAACTCAGAGTGAGTGTGTGTCTCACACACTGTTAATGGGTGATTGTCATATATATATTTATATATTCATTTATTTATTTATTTATCAGAAAGGGGCGGGGATGGGACCAGAGTGAGGATGAGGAATATAATATCTATCTCCGTCCCCGTTTAGCCAACAGAGAAAAATTCCTCCCACTCCCTCCCCCATTCTTTGTCTAATCGGAGATTTCCCATTCTATTCGAGATGGGTCCATGGGCCTCAGCCCGACGGGTTAAATGGATATCTCTACCTGAAAGGAATGAGATTGAAGATTGAACTATTTGTCATGTTAAGAGTGATTCTAAAATAGTTAAAATTATTTTTGTCATTTTCAAAATTACTTTGAAACATGCTATTAACTATTTAAAATTAATTTTGGTGATATGAAAAGTACATTTAGAAATGAAAAATGAAAAATTAAATTAATTTTGAGTGATTACATGTGTGTTTTGGAGTTATTTTAAATATGATAATAATAATTTTATGAATTTTAAAATCACTCCCAAACGTGTACTAAAAGAACCCGAGGGAATTGCAGGTTTGTTATTTGGTGTAATACCTTTCTTGGTTTTTTCTCTAAAAGAAAAACCGTTTATATTATAAAATATTCAATGTTCATGAACATTTGCAAAATTTAAGAAAGTGCAATTCACTAAAATTTAAATTTTAAGAATTCATTAAACAAAATTAATTAAAGTTAAAAGCTTTAAAAATTAAAGTCACTTTTGATATGGTTTTTTCTTTTCTAAAAATATATGATATATGATTTTTTCTCTAAGAATTCTTTGATACATGTTCCATCTTTTCTGAAAAAAAGAAACATATGGATTCTCAAACAAAAGTTTAAAACTTTTTTCCTTCAAACTTTTGCTTGAATTTTGAAAATACTTTTAAAAATGTAGATAATAAAAAAGAGGAAATACCTAAATAAAAACAGTGCTAAACTTTAGTAATCTCTTATATAAACTTTTCAAAAGGAGCATGAAATAACACTCTTATTTTAGAAGAAGAAAATTAAAGCTTTTTTTTAAAAAAAATAATATTCCCTAGGCATGAGGGATAAGTAAATGCATTGAGGCATCTCAATGAAGTTGACGCTCCTTTATCACCCTCATCACGTCTCATGACCAAAAAGATTGATTAAAAAAGAGAAAAAAATTACAAAAGCGAGTTAGAGGGAAGCTCGAAAGAGAAGGTGATACAAGAGCAATAGCAAGAAATCAAAGGAAAACCTTCCAATTTAGAGAGAGATTAGAGATATTATAATTACAAAATAGCTTCGATCTAGAGCACCACTGAGATGATTAATTAAGGATATCCTCCTAAAGTTGTCTTCGTGTCTTGCCACCATTAGTGAAAAGTTATGTCATTTCATTCCAACCTATAAAGTCACTCAATAAGATTGGTAAGCAGGTAACTTTTATAAGAGATAAGATTGAGTTTGATAAAGGCAATCAATACAAACTCTAACTCACTTGGAGTGATTACAACAGCATCAATGTACACATAGAACATTTTGAGAAATTGCAAGTAGTACAGAGATGTTCATGCCCCCAACTTAAGGAAGCACCAGCTCGGATTGAGATTTAATGTGGAAAATCTGCTTTGACATATATCATTAGTATAAACACCCTTTTGCAATAGAGACTAGATGAGGAATTTACACTTCTTTGGTATAAAAGAATTCCACAAATGACCAACTTCCAGCGATAAAGTGGGTGTATTGGTAGAAGCAATGTAGTCCTTATGAGATTTGACAGTGAAGGATCCTATCGAAGATGTACTGAGATTGGTGTCCTAAATCTCTTGTATTCTCGTAGTTTGTAAACATTGAAAATAAATTCTTTTTGTTTACTACATCTCCATAAGTCAATAACTTCATTAGCAATAAGAATGGGATCAACAATTTGCCTGCCTTTACAAATGCTGATTAATTAGGTGTAATGGTTTTGTGAAGTACCTATTTTAGTCTCTCAGTAGGACTTTAGCAAGGATTTTTTGTAGATGATGGTGGTGAGACTTATAGGTCAATAATCAGAGACATTTGTTGGACAACCGTATTTGGAATTAATGCTTTGTTAATAAAGGTAGCGTTTACGGCTTTATTAACGATGCTCTTTTGAAAAAGTCTTAGAACGGATTCATAATATCAAAGTTGAAGGCGTTCCAAAACTTTTTAAGAATTCAATAGTAAAACCATCAGAGCTCGGGATCTTGTTATACTCATGGACTTTATGCAACTATATACATCTTGTTCATCAAATGGTTTGATTAAATTCAGGGCATTAGCTTCACATATACTTCACTAAAATTTAAAGTTAAATTACATTTGATATGTTTTTCAACTTTTAGTCATTTTCTTAAAAGATAGCAAATGTTTTTATTATATAAGTATATAAGATGTTTTTATGAAGTAATATATTATTGGTTAAAATTTTATTTTAGTTTGTCTAAATATATATACTATTAAAAGCGAAGTTGATGTTTGTTTACCAGATTAAATGAATATATACTTTTAGGATACAACAGGTATAGTTAGTTACTCTGACAAATTAAATTGAACACCATCATAAGCACAATAGCTTTGATTTTAGAGAGTGAAGAAAAATTGAGAGAAAAAATGGGATGGAAGCTAGGGTTCTCAATTGGCTTAAATGTGTACAAAAGAGATCGAAAAACATTTACTTTTTTTAATCAAAGAAATCAAAATAAAATAATAAAAATAAGAAATATCATAAATTTACGTAAAAAATTCTAAAATAAGAGAAAATCTACCTCACAAATAGAATAATATTTCAGAAATCATTATAATCACACAAGGTTCTCTCCTTGATCTAAATTGAGAAAAATAATCCCAGAGTTTTGTACAACTCACCATTTTATCATTCTTAACATGATAATATAATCATAAAAATTAAATTAAAATTAGTATAATAAAACTTAAAATGTCTCTCCTACTTTTAAACGATAGGAAACATGAGAGATATATTAATTTTATAGTATTTTAGACTACATGTCAAAAACTATTAGCTTTTAATGGAATAAGTTTGTAATGTAATGTAATCCAAAGTTCATGTTTGGATTGAGCGTCTTAGGTTTGATTTGTAATCTTGAACTCATTCCATTTGCACAGTTTTTAACCAACCCTCTTTTCCACCATTTTCACACTTCACGATCCCATTTCCATTCTGTCATCGATTCCTCATTCATTTCAACATGTCTCATATTTCCAATAACCCTCATTACATTTGATTTTTTGTTTCTAGTCATCACATCATCAATCTCAGGCATTAATTCTTCAACATTTTTTTTTTCAAACCTAACAATAATTAATATGAAAATGTGAAGATAACAAAATATATAAGACACATATTAGCTTTTCTAATAATTGAAAATTTGATATTTTTCCTTTACATTTGTTATATATATATATATATATATATATATATATTATAAATTAGATATTTTGGGAGTTAAGAAACCATTATTTTAGGCCTCGTTTGGAACCACTTTATTTTTTATTTTTGGATTTTAAAAATTAAACTTATTTCCTCACATTTTCTTACGATAGTTTACATATTTTTTTAGGTACAAGAGTTGAATTTTTAGCCTATTTTTTAAAACAAAAATAAGTTTTTAAAAACTATTTTTTTTTAATTTTCAAAATTTAGCTTCGTTTTTTAAAACATGAGTAGAAAATAGATTTGCAAAATAAGAAATCAAGAGGTATTTATAAGCTTAATTTTTTTTTTTTTAAAAAAAAACTAAAATCAAATGATTATTAAATTGAACCTTAAATTTCATAATTAACCTTTCAACGTAGTTGCTAATTGTTCGTATTCCAATATATTATATTAGAAAAAAATGAAAATAAATAAAAAAAAATGTAGAAATTGGCCAACTTTCATTTCAATAACTATTATTCATGCTAGCTCCTGCAAAATTTGCATGTGCTCGATTTGTGATGTAAACTCCATTATTAGTGCGCACCATAAAGGCAGCCTCGTTCATATGGTTTAAATATTGAAAGGAAAATGATTATTATATATTATCTTTAAAAATGATCACTTTTACTAAATAAATATAATTTAAATGACTTACATATATGTCGGATGACTGAAAAATATGTGGTTTAAATCCCTTACCAACTAAAAAAATATATATATTAAATCTTATCAATATTTTTTATGATACGAATAGAATCATTATATAAAATTTAAAAATATAAGAATTTAAATTATTATGTAACTTACATGTACTAAAATTTATGAACTAAATTTTTACATAACTAAAAGTGTAAGAGCTAAAACATTAATTATCAAGGATATTAGAAATATTAAAGTAAATTTGGAGATTGAGATTTCAATTTTATGAATATATCAATAAAATATGATATATAATATTTTAATAAAAAAATTATAAAAATTATTTAAATTAATAGTTAGGTTGTTTTTACTTTCCAACTCTATTTTACACATCTTGTTAATAGTATTCATATTCACATTTTATTATATGAGATTTTTTTTTTCTTTTATGTTTTATGGGTACTAAAGTATAAGATATTTAAAAAATATTGACTAATTCTTAATATTGATTAATTCAATTTAATAATTAAGAAGATTTATAATTTTTATAAATAAAAAATAGGTCATGTCAGCTTTCTAAAATGTTAGAGATGTGGTATTGGTTATATATTTGGTTTCAGATTGCTTGAGGTTGATTTTTGAGTTGTTTTGGTGTTGTCTCATGTTATTTCTCGTAGGATGTTGATTTCGTAAAATATTTTATTTCTTTTTCTGGAATATTCCGCATTATTATTTTTGGAGTACTTTCCTTTTTTATGGCTTGTCGATACTAATTAGGAATATTTTTCTTCTTCTGCTATGCTTATTTAAGAGCATGTTTTTAAGCTTACTAGGGTTGTCACTTGCATTTTGAGATTCAAGAATATTTGCACAAGTCTTCACCAAAACTCTTTGTTATTCTGTATATTTTGAGGCTAGGAGTTCGAGTGTTATTTTATGGCATGTGATCTTTGTTCTTGGGATATTCAAAGCAATCTTGAGAACAATTTTTGGTCTTAGGGGGAGCCTAAGATATCGTTGGTTGAGAAGTTCTTATTCTTAAGGGATCCTAAGGCATCATCAACAGAGAAGGAATTCTCGAACTTTGGGGGAACGTAATTTTTATTGAGTGAAGTAGTCTTCATTTGTTAGTGAAAAGATAAAGTATTGAAGACAAGATGTCTCATATTTAAGGGGAACCTAAGTAACTCATCGCTAATATTCTCAGACTTAGGAGGTGCTCAAGTTCTACTAAGAGAGAGTCTCACATCTACGGGGAGCCTAGATGATCAACATAAGTTAGGCTCTATGTGTGATTATAATTGTCATGATTTTACAGATAAGTACAATATTGTAAACGCTTTTCATATTAGTGAATTTATCTTTCCCAAACATATTGTCACCTAGATGTAGGTATCACCAAACTGGATTACCAAACGTGTGTTATCTATTTATTTAGCTATTGCTACTTTATTTTTTGTTTTTATAATTGTCAGGACTATCTATAGAACATTTGTGTTTTGATTAACGAATCACCTTAATTTCACAAAGTATTAATAGAAAGCTTGACAGAGGACCAAATATGCTACCAACTACCAATCTTTAGGTTAAAATTGTTAGGTTTGAAAATTTAAGAACTGAAATGCAATCTAAATCATAAACCTCACAAACTAAAATTGCATTTGTTTTATTTCAAAAATCAATTAAGGATAAAATAATATTATTTATTGAAGTTTAAACACAATTAATTTTTCACTCTTGAACAAGGTAGCTGACATAATCACGGGGGAAACAAATGGAAAAGGACATAAATAGAATAAAAACATTTTTTTTTTAGAAAAAAAGAATACTTTTTTATTTCTAGATTTTATGATTTGATTCATAAATTTTAAAGTGTTATATTTTTAGTCCTAAGTTTTAAATTTAACTTTTATTTGATTACTAGATTTTCAAATTATTATCTTAGTACTTTTGAGTTTTGAATTTAATATTCATTTGGTTATTAAGATTTTAATATTTTACATTTTTATCCTTGATTTTTCTCTTTAAATGGAAATAATAATGAACTGGAATTTTATAATTTATTTAAACAACAATAAAAAATCAATGAAAAATAATTAATTATAATTCTTTTAAATTAATTAACAAACATTAACATTAAGATATAGAAAGTGTGTATTTATTGAAAAATCAAGTTTAAAAGTATTTGCAATTTAGACATCAATGAAAGTAAAATTCAAGACTAAAAAAGTAACATATTTTAAAATTTAAGGACAAAAATAGAATAAAATTTAAAATTTAAGGTTAAAAGTGTAATAAAATAAAATGTAAGAATCAACCAGAAATTAGATAGAAAATTCGTGATTAAAAAATAATTTTTAATAACAACTAGAAACACAAAATAAATAACAAAAAAGGGGCCACCAATGACTTGGAATTTGGATCTGCTTACTGAGAAGCTTCAACAACTATTCTAAAGAGCTCAATGGTCCACACTTGCCATTGGATATTTCAACGTTTCATTAAATTCAAAAAAAGAATTTAATGAATCCTTTGGCTTTCAATTTTGTATCTAATAGATTCTTAAATTTGTAATTTTGTGTTTAATAAATTTGACTTATTCGACTTTTTTTTTTCTTTTAATTTTCACCAACTTTTTATTATCAAATTGAAAATTTATGCCATGTTTAATGATGATTTCATTTTTTTAGTTTTTCACTATTTTTAAAATTTATGTTCGTTTAATCATGATTTTCATCATTGTTAAATTAACACACTTGAATTCTTAGTCAAATTTTAAAATTAAAAACTATCTTTTGAAAAGTATTTTTGTAATTTTCAAAACTTGGTTCGATTTTTGAAAACATTAGTAGAAAAAGTAAATAACAAAATTACTACATGAAAATTTAAAATGTTGTCCCTTTTTACTCATTATTTAATTAAAATTTATTTATATGGTTATTTTATTTATATTTGATAATGAAATTTTAGATCGAAAAGAAGAAGTACAATATCAATCATCTCTAATTTAAGCTCATTTTAAATTTATAATGTTTGAAGATGATAATGATTATCATCTTTTGTATATATGTTCTCTTATAAATGTTTAAAAGTTTCTATACAATCGAAGGATAACTTATTTTATAATTAATTTCGTTGCTATCTTTATTCTAAAAATTTGTATGGTAAGAACTTTTTTTTTCTTAAGTTCTTACAAAAAATTTTACTATTTCGTATAATTTTGTAAATTCACCACTAAATTTAATATATGATAAGATCAACTAAAAATACACGGACATATTAAAGATATATTTAAAAAATTATTTGAATATTCAAAAATTTATTAGATATAAAATTAAAAGTTTAATATGTGACCTTTTTAAAGTTATATACTTTTAAAAGTTTAATAAATAATCTAATAAAAATATTTTTAGCATATATATATATATATTTCACACATCTCATTTTTTAAATAAAGAGTACACGAAAGGATATTCCATTTGGACTTTGAATTAAAAAAATGTGAAAATTGTGTAAGCATAATTAATTGTGAGTGTGGACATAACTTAGCTATTAAGGGCAAGTCTTTTATAATAAGATATTAAAAGAAAGTTACATAATTTGTAGAAGTGGTAACTTTAATTTTTTTCTTCCTTAAAATCTCTATTATATAAGTCTCTAATATTTTAATAATTTTCAATTAAATCCTTACCATTCTAAAATTGACCAATAATATTAAGTTTGCATTGGCATAATATATTGTTTAAAGGAGAAATGATACCATCTTAAGAAAGAGTTTTTTTTTTTTTTTAAAAAAAAACAAAATACTCAAAAAAAAATAGTATAGCAGTGAATCTAAAAACAAAAATTTGAAAACAAGAAACTTAAAGAAAACAAAGGTATATTTCATATTTTTAAATATGTATTTAATAATAGACTAAAAAATTAGATTGTAATTTAGATTTTTGTTCAAAACGTGTTTGATGATATATTTATAAATAAAAACCTAGTTGCAGTAATTCACTAAATATTAGTTAAAAATATATTACTATTAATTTATATATGAACATGTTTTATATTTAAAATTGGTATAATTTTTATTTTGTAATACTAATGCATATTTTAATTTTTTTTAAAATAATTGAATTATAACATAGCATATTTCTAATTCTTTTAATCTACTTTTAATAAATTATGTATTTTTAAAATTTAAAACTCAAAATATTGAAACAATGAAAATTAAAAAAAATATTAAAAAAAAAATTCAAAAACAAAATTCGAGTTTATATGTTGAATACGTATTTGATAAACTTAAAAAATCTAAAAACATAAAACAAAATTCATATAGTCAATACAAACAACAAAAAATTTCGATTTGGAAATTTATGGTAATTCAATAATAGTTTCGATATGTAACCTTAGATGATCGATTAATTTTAAGATAATGAATGCTTGAAGAATCTTAAACATGATGAAGAAAAAAAAAAAAGAAGAAAAAAGAAAAATGTGGTTTTGAGAAAGAGACAAGAGAGTGAAAGGATTGAGGTTAGTTGGAAGATTAATTGAACATTTGATAAATGGGTGATTCTTAGTTGAAGATTCAATGAACGGCTTTGGTTTCACGAGTCCCATTTTCCTTCATCGTTATCCATGATGCCGTCTTTGACCCACCATTCACCCAATCACCACCAACTTTCATTAATTTTAATTCAATTAAAAACAACCAAACGTACGACGCCCATATCTTTTCTTTTTCTTTGCTCTTCTTCTACCTTTTACAATATTTTTCTTTTATTTTACTCGTTAGAAGTCACGTGCCATCTACGTGGATCTAAATATTTATATTTATGATAAAATTTATATTTTAAATATTTACTATGAATATGACATACGTTTAATTTGTTGTGTTCTTTAATACATGCATTTGATGCATCAAATGACATGTATCAAAGTTGATGCTTTTACTTGGTGGAAATATTTTGGGATGTGTTTTACCCCAATATATGGTCTTAAATGGACAACTTAGTCACGTGAATATCTTTTTATTAGTCAATGTTGGTCTTTACTGGCTTTGGTTGATTTTAGGATTGTTTACAAAGAAATTTGACTGCTTTGCAGAATTTGCTGTCAGTGGTTTGCATCGCCTGAAGTTGATGAGCCCACATCACAACCCTAATTTTCGAAATTTTGCCTAGTCGTTCACACTTGCTATTCTCTCTATCTGAAGCCATCTTTCGGCACTAGAATTGTCTAACAAACCCCTAGTGAACCATTTTCGACCTCCCCCAAACCAATATCAGCCTATAAAAGGATGGAAAACTTCCTTCTTCAAGCATATCCAAAATTTAGCTAACCTTGGATGTGATCTTATCCTCTTAGCCAAAATATTTTCAAAAACGAAAGTTTCTTTGAAGAAGATTAGCTCTAGATCACCCCTAACCCATGAAAATGTATGTAGAAAGACAATTTATCCTTGAAAGAGGAGAATCTACCCAGGGAGAGATTATGAGAGAGAGAGATTGCTTTAAGGAGTTCTTCTACGGTATTTCCAACATTTTTTTAGTTTATTTTTGGCATTTTTATTTCGGTTCGTTTTGTCCTTTTAAATCTTTATCATGTAATCATGATTTATGAGCTAATGAAATCCATTTCCTTGTTCTTAATTATGAGTTAAATTCTTTAAGAGGTTCAGTTATGTGGATACGCTAAGGTCTTATGACTTGAGCAATGCCTATATTTCATATCTCTTTGACTTGTGCATGTTCTTCATTGAATTTATGGATAAAAATTGTTAAGTTAAATTGACCACTTAATTTAGCAATCTAGTGGAATCTTAATACTGAGAAGGTTAGGATGTAAACTGATGTCACAAAAGAATATGAGACTAAAAGCCTAGAAATAGGATTGTCACATAATCTTAGAAATAAGGTACACAATAGGATAAAGAAATTGCATAAAATTAATCTAACATCCAACTAACCATGGAAATATAGCCATTAGTTGCTTAGAGCTTCTAAAGAAACTTGACACAGGATCGAATTGGAGGAGTTTTTTTATCCATGATTAAGTCACTGTCTAGGTATGATGCGGCCACATTGCGAAGGAACATTACTTGATTGGTCGAAACATATCAATATCCTTGTTCATTCATTCTTGTTTACTGTTTTTAATCAATATTCAACTTATTCACTATCTATTCACACAACTTGGTTACTTTTGGTTACATTGATTGTATTGTCTTAATAGAACTAAAATTGAAGCTAGTCTCGTGAGATTTGACACTTGGAATACTACAAGTTTTACTACTTCATTGAGAGTGTATACTTACAGTTAGACCATATCTATTCATATTTTTATCACTCATACACAATTGGTCGATCACTCTTGTTGTGACTATAATGGTTTTTTTTTTCTTTTCACCTTGACCTCAGATTGAGAGATTCTATTTTCATTTGCGATTTAATTGATTAAAAAATAGTGTTTTAGGCTTAAATTTTGGATTAATTCTATTTGGTTATAGGTTTTAGGATTTTCCATCTTTTCATTTGATTTTTTTTATTAATGCTCATTTTTAGTCTTTTCAATAAATTAATTTATAAGAATTAAGCTAATTGTAATTAAATTAGTTATTATTAATTTTAGGTCACTATTAAAATTAATTAAACATTTCACATCATGAATATTTTAAATTAATTAAGTGAGAGTGAATACCAATGACTAAAACCAAAGTTAGCATTAATGAAACTCATGTGTAAAAGTGTAACTATTATATTTATTAAAATAGTTCCTATAACCTTAAAAGTTATAAACTTTTTTATTATGTGAACCCCTAATATTCAATTTTTAAAATTATAAAAATTAATTTGATTTAATTTCAAACAATATGAGGGAATTGGATATGGATTATCTTTTACTCTAAAATCGAGAATTCTAAGAAGAACTAATTTCTCATTCCATGTTTTAAAACTCTACAAGCGAGCTTAATAGATCTACATCAATGTTTTTCCCATGCATTTCTAACTCAAAATTTGTAAATGAGAGATGAAACTCTCTCATCGAACACAAAAAAATTTAGACGTCATTAGGTAATCATTTTATTTTTTATTTTTGTTATTTGAAAATTAAGTTCATTTCCTTCTTATTTCTTACAATGATTTGCATATTTGAAATACAATGCTTGGATTTTTAACTAAATTTCAAAAATAAAAACAAGTTTTTAAGATCTCGTTTGGTAATTATTTCATATTTGTTTTTTGGTTTTTGAAAATTAAGCATATTTCCTTCACATTTTTTACAATGATTTACATCAATTTTATGTACAATGGTTGAATACTTAGTCAAATTCTAAAAACAAAAGTAATTTTTTAAAAGCTACTGTTTTTAGTTTTAAATTTTCACTTGGTTCTTTAAACCATTGATAAAAAATAGATAACAAAAAGAAGAAATTTGGAGGTGAAACTAGTGTCGATAGACTTAATTAAAAAAAAAAAAACAAAAATAAAAACAAAATGGTTACCAACCGAGTCCTTAAACTACTTTATTTAATTTTTAAAATCTAGCTTGATTTTTTAAACAATTGATAAAGAGTAGATAAAGAAAAAATTTGGTGGAAAAAATGGTATCTACAAACTTAATTTTAAAAAACTAAAAAAAAAAAAAAAAAAAAAAACCAAATCTGGCTTAACTAAAAAGACCCAAATGACATACAAGTTTAGCATTAAAAACCCATACAAGACTATTCTGCTTGGCCAATTTAGCTAAAAGACCATTTTCCCCCTAAGTGATAAAAATATATAACTTCTCAAATAACTCAAAACTAAATTGTAAAAATAACAAATATGATTAAAGTTATAAATTCAACACAAACATAAGCACCTAAAAACAATAAATCTCCCAAACATTAAACTCTATTAACTCTATTTTCTTCTTGTAGCATCATCTAAAATAATGTATGAAGATTTTGACATATCTTAATTGAATAGTAGTTATTTAACCTTAGTGTTCTTATGATTCAATCTTCAAAAAAAAAAAAAAAAAAATAATACAGTCTCTAAACAAAAAAGGGTCCATTAAAATACGAAAAAAATTTATAATAGTTAAAAATAAAATTAAATATTGTAAGTCACAACCACATTGTTCCACATTTAAAATTTTTGTCTAAAATCTTAAAGTATTTTGAATAAATAAAATTTAAGAGTATTTTTTTTTATAATTTAATGGAGATTATTTATATAATTTTCTTAAATGAGTGACTATTCACTAAAAAAAATGACATCTAAAAAATGGCTACTTAATGTTCCAATAATAATAATAATAATAATAAAAGAAAAAAGTATCCCAATCTTTTCATACATTCTTTTTCTATAACCATATGCAATTTTATGGGCTTGTCTCCATCAAAATAGCTCCACAAAGTAACTGATAAGATATTAGCCATTGATTTTTCTTTGAGTTGCCTCTTGACTAATTAATTATTTTTATTAATATCCCTCACTTGTATTCTTTTGTCACTATATCTCCAAGTTAGCCATTAGAAATGACTATTTTCTTCTCTTATATCAATGTAATGAACATTTAATTGAATTTAAATAAATTTAATTTTGAAGCCAAACTAAGATTCATTAAACCTATTAAGACTTTTAGGTGGGTTTTATATCATTATTAATTAGTTATCTAGTTATACTCTTTTTCTTTTAGTTAAACAACAAAAAGGATTTAAACTTCTAATATCATCTTAATTTCACATACAACGTTTATTATATATATTACAGTAATATTTAAAATGAAATGTACGATTATAATATAAATGATAGTAGACCGAAGTTTGTATTATTAACATTACGAGTTGTGGTTGTGGGAGACCATTCATCATTTGGATATTTTGTACAATGTACAAAAGTTTTCATAGATTTTCTTTGCAAACTCTCAAACAAGAACAAAGTTGGCTTTGCTACATTTTCCTTGTACAAAATTCTAAAAACTAGGGCAAAGTTGTCATTGTAGGCTTGGTTCTTCCAAAGGTCCAAATTGATACTCTTTAGCCCATTCATTAATTGCGCTTGGGCCTTAATTGTATCCAAGGCCCACCATTGGACTTAAGGGCTGATGATCTTCAATGAGACTCTATGGCTCTTTAGTTATAAGACCATCCGTTGGACTTAGTCACTTTGTTTATAATTCTAAAATCTTTTTGCCATTTTTCTAAATCAAACTTTAAAATTTGTTATTTTTCTTGTCAGCCATTTTAAACATGATACAAGATTACTCCTAGACATGTACTATAACTCTTGTTTTATTTGGTATTTCTCTCCTAAGTTAATTATGATTTTTGATATTTTTCGAATTTTAAATTGCAACCTTTTGTTCTATATTTTATTATTGTTTCAAAATTGGAATGAAAATGTTAACCCACCACATGATAAACATATATATTACTTTTCTTTTTTCAGTTTAGCAATTTGTGGATTGGGAATTCGAACTTCAACCTTTTTGATTGAAGCTACCTACTTTATGTCAAGTTAATTATACACCCACATTGTTTGTGCATGAATTTCAATCAATATTTACGACACATTTAAATTTTTTTTAAAAAAATCTAAAGATCTTGTAGATTTTAAAATCAAAACCCCATTTCTTTAAGAATATTATTACCTTCTTATATTTTTCTTTTATTGAAAATTAAGTTTATAAAAACTATTTTTATTTGTTATCTCTTTTCAATAAATATATTTTTTTTAAACCAAGCAAAGATTCAAAAATTTTAAAAAAATATAGTTCTTAAATGTTTATGTTTTGTTTAACTAATTTTGTATATAGGAATTAAAATATAAAGTAACATATATATTATAATGACTCGATTATTT